>NW_017099629.1:0-4392 GCF_001412225.1 Nicrophorus vespilloides
TTGTCAAAATTGACATAAGTGTCATATGTCACAGTGATTAACTTGTAAGTTTGTAGATGGCACCACCACTAAAGCACGCCATAAATGGAGTTACTAGGATTATAAAAAAAAAAATTAGTTATTACAATCGTCCAAAAGATGGCGCGGCAATAGAAAACAACTTTTCTTACAATTATTAACCTAATTCATAATTACAATTGTAATTAAAACAAAATCCTTTCTTTCTTTATTCAAATAAACAAATTATCTATTTAAGAAATAGTCAAAATTGACATAAGTGTCATATGTCACAGTGATTAACTTGTAAGTTCGTAGATGGCACCACCACTAAAGCACGTCATAAATGGAGTTACTAGGATTATAAAAAAAAAATAGTTATTACAAAAGATGGCGCGGCAATAGAAAACAACTTTTCTTACAACTATTAACCTAATTCATAATTACAATTGTAATTAAAACAAAATCCTTTCTTTCTTTATTGAAATAAACAAATTATCTATTTAAGAAATTGTCAAAATTGACATAAGTGTCATATATCACAGTGATTAACTTATAAGTTTGTAGATAGCACCACCACTAAAGCACGTCATAAATGGAGTTACTAGGATTATAAAAAAAAAATTAGTTATTACAATCGTCCAAAAGATGGCGCGGCAATAGAAAACAACTTTTATTACAACTATTAACCTAATTCATAATTTCAATTGTAATTAAAACAAAATCCTTTCTTTCTTTATTCAAATAAACAAATTATCTATTTAAGAAATTGTCAAAATTGACATAAGTGTCATATGTCACGGTGATTAACTTATAAGTTCGTAGATGGCACCACCACTAAAGCACGTCATAAATGGAGTTACTAGGATTATAAAAAAAATAATTAGTTATAATAATCATCCAAAAGATGGCGCGGCAATAAAAAACAACTTTTATTACAATTATTAACCTAATTCATAATTTCAATTGTAATTAAAACAAAATCCTTTCTTTCTTTATTCAAATAAACAAATTATCTATTTAAGAAATTGTCAAAATTGACATAAGTGTCATATGTCACGGTGATTAACTTATAGGTTCGTAGATGGCACCACCACTAAAGCACGTCATAAATGGAGTTACTAGGATTATATAAATCGTTTGCTCTAAGGTGGTGGTGGTATTAGGAAGAGGCTGAAGTGTATAAATCTCGTCGTTATTTGCGGCGAGCATTAAAATTAATCCTGAGGTCGTAAATCTCTGGCGAAGAAGTTGCGCCCTACCTTGATCACCTGCGGCGTGCAGGTCTTAATGGAAACGAAATAAATAGTTGGCGGTGTGTACGCGAGATTATGAAACAAAAGAAGGAGAAGAGGAGGGAAAAAAAAAAGAACCGAAAGTGGAGTGGAAGAGTTGAGCTGGGGCCGTAATGTCGCGATGGCGTGGCAAAGATTTATTAAGGTCGTTTCGTGCCGCCGACGCTGCATACACAATACACATTTCTTTCATTATTTATTCCTTTCTTTCCTCCTCCATTCCATTGCACTCACATACAAACAATTATTCATCTTTTCTTCGTTTTTCTTTTTAAATTAACATCACCTTCGGCTCGGTGTATTACACTAATTGATTCGCTCCAAATTACAAGGAAAAGATTTTAACGCGAGTCATTAGACCTACTACTACTATACATACCAACAACGAAAAAATGAAAGAACTATAAATATGCATTGCTCATTATGATAATCCGAACCATAAATAAATGATATTTAAATTTACCGTTGGCAAGATGAGCGATTGAAGCGGTTGTATAAGTTAATTACAACAAAAATTAAAGGAAAAAACCTTAATTAGAATATTACGTGTTGCAGGTTATATTAGGCAACATTATTTACAATTAGGTTATCGCTTCTAAATTGTTTCTGTTAATTTTATTACGGGTATTATGGTTGCATAACATATGTGAAAACAAAAACAATTGTAAAGTGACAAATGTATTTTGTGTTTTATTCAGTAATGAATACAATTAGATAATTAGTTTAAGATGTGTTAGTGCTAATGATTACTCATGTGGATGCGCAGGGTAAAGTATAATGTTTAATTTGTATTAATTATAGATGATAATTTTGTGTTTAATTGAAAAAATTAAAATGATTGAGGTTAGGTTAACATCTTTTGTGTGGGTTGTGTAGGTTGCATAATAGGGTAACATGAGAATGAAGGCAGGCATGCCAACGTGAAATAAAAGGCAAATAGGAATTACGTTTTGTAATGAATACAATTAGATAATTAGTTTAAGATATGTTAGTGCTAATGATTACTCATGTGGATGCGCCGGATAAAGTATAATATTTAATTTGTATTAACTTTAGATGATAATTTTGTATTTAATTTAACAAAAATGATTGAGGTTAGGTTAACATCTATTGTGTGGGTTGTGTAGGTTGCATAATGGGGTAACATGAGAATGAAAGCAGGCATGCCAACGTGAAATAGAGGGCAAAGAGGAATTACGTTTTGTAATCAATACAATTAGATAATTTATTTAAGATGTGTTAGTGCTAATGATTACTCATGTGGATGCGCCGGGTAAAGTATAATATTTAATTTGTATTCATGTTAGATGATAATTTGGTGTTTAATTGAAAAAAATAAAATGATTGAGGTTAGGTTAACATCTTTTGTGTGGGTTGTGTAGGTTGCATAATGGGATAACATGAGAATGAAGGCAGGCATGCCAACGTGAAATAGAGGGCAAAGAGGAATTACGTTTTGGGGAAGGGGGAAAGCGGTAAATCAAAACTACAACAAAACTAAAGAAAAAAAAACCTTAATTAGTATATTACGTGTTGCAGGTTATATTAGGCAACATTATTTACAATTAAGTTATCGCTTCTAAATTGTTTCTGTTAATTGTATTACGGGTTGCATAACATATGTGAAAACAAAAACAATTGTAAAGTGACAGATGTTTTTGTGGTTTATTCAGTAATTAATACAATTAGATAATTAGTTTAAGATATGTTAATGAAGTATCAGGTGGATGCGCCGGGTAAAGTATAATATTTAATTTGTATTAACGTTAGATGTTAATTTGGTGTTTAATTGAAAAAATTAAAATGATTGAGGTTAGGTTAACATCTTTTGTGTGGGATGTGTAGGTTGCATAATGGGGTAACATGAGAATGAAGGCAGGCATGCCAACGTGAAATAGAAGGCAAACAGGAATTACGTTTTGGGGGAGGGAAAAGCGGTAAATCACCGTTTCCGGCGTACCCCATGCAGAATGTAATAAACGTCTTTCGATATATACAATATTTGCAATGTATCTCTGCCTGCGGGCGGCGGAGGTGGAGGGACGCGGTAGCGGCAGCCGCCATCCGGTTATTGTTTCGCTTCTGCGGCAGCCTTTAGTGCGGGGAGGGAGTTGGGGTTGGAATACAATGGGGATAGCTGCGGGCGGTCCTTTTCTCTTTCGGGAATGGAGAAAGGTAGGCAGGTAAGGGCAAAAATGCCGGTGATTTTGCTCTGGAAGCGAGGATTAATAATGAAGAAAAGGTGGAGAGAGGAATTCGGAGGGGGGAAGGGTATTCATGCATGAGTCGTAATTGGATTGTTCGCATGGAGGGAATGGGGGGTTGTACGACAAAACGCTTTCCGTGTTTCACCGCAGGCCCAAACGTGAATTATTCCCGACGTCCAGTCGTTGACCCAAAATCCTGCCATCTATTTATAATTTGTCGCATTCGCAGCAGAAGTTGTTTCATTCATGCCAACTTAATTGACAGTTGACATATTTGACGTTTTCAAATGTGTCAAAATATTAATTTTAGGTTAAATTTCCTAATCTTAACTTTGAGTATTATCAAGTGGATGCGCCGGGAACAACAATAAAGTTTATTATATTGATGTTAATTCTTTAGAAACAATAATTAATGATAATTGTTGAGGCTCGTTTGATAATTAATTAATTAAATTTTGATAGATTGTCACATCACAATTGACACTTGACAAGTAATCGAAAAACAATAACTGCGACGTTTACGTTCAATTCTCGCTCGCAAATTACTAGTTTCAAGTGGGCCAATTTACAGCGAATATTTGTTTTCGATTCGCGTCGCAGAAACTCGTAATTCTCGTGCGTTACATTCAATTTTCCATCCATCGTTTCACCGTGCATCCTAATTATACATATATAACAGTGTGTATGTGTATAGGGTCAAAGGGTAGTCGGATGTCGCGACGCTAATTAACTTTGTTTATCGATTAGTTAATTGTATCATTCGTTGACAAATTAATTTACCAACTAATTAATTAATTAATTCCGAAATGGAATTTTACGATCGAACATAAATAAAATGCGATTTCTACGAAAACCTGAATCATAGGGTAGAGAATGGATACTTGTGGTATTCT
>NW_017099629.1:4411-10083 GCF_001412225.1 Nicrophorus vespilloides
TGGTTTCGATCGTTTCCATTGGAAAATTACGCATTTCGATTCAATTATGCAATCGTTTTTGTTTTTGGTTGGGGTGAAAAAAAAAGTTGATTGACGCTGAACATAAGCTTCGATAGTCGGATATCGCGAAGCTAATTAACTTTGTTTATCGATTAATTAATTGTATCATTCGTTGACAAATTAATTTACCAACTAACTGATTAATTAATTAATTAATTAATTCCGAAGCGGAATTTTACGATCGAACATAAATAAAACGCGATTTCTACGAAAAACCTGAACAATAGGGTAGAGAATGGACACTTGTGGTATTCTTTTAGAAAACGGATTATGCAACTAAATGTACAGTTTCAATTACATACACATAATTCAAACTCGAGATACTCCAATTGAACGGTTATGAAGTTATTAAAGTTACGTAATTTCTAATACGTGAACGTTTCATTGTGAAAGTTTAACAATGGTTTCGATCGTTTTAATTGGAAAATTACGCATTTCGATTCAATTATGCAACCAAATGCGCGCACTCTTTTTCATTCTCTTTTTTTCTATATGGTTTCGTTTTTGTTTTTGGTTAGGGTATAAGAAAAAAATGAATGACGCTGAACATAAGCTTCGATTGTGCGGCGGGTGCATAATGGGTCTTCGGTGGAGGACAAAGGCCGCCGTAATTCGTGATTAACAGTTGCCACGGTGACGGAAAATTTAATTAATTTCCACGGAAACGACGACGATGACGGGACAAAAAAAAATAGTTGCGAAAGTTAAATCGCGTAATAATTAATAATCCCGGACGACAAAATCCGGATTCCGTTGGGAAAGTCAAAGCAAACAGAAAGTTCACCTCACCTGTTGTTAATTAAAAGCATTGCATCCGTGGGGGGAAGGAAAAAAGAGATTATACGTTGCAGAATTATGTTTACTGTTGTTTTAAGGGATGAAAGAAAAAAAAAGAGAAGTGAAACAATAGAAGAAAAAAAATAATCGAAATGTTTCAAAGTTGTGATCCGGAAGTTACGGTTGTTACGTTTATACGTAAAAGATTGCTTTGATCTCGTGAGAAATCGCATAAATTTCCGAATGTATAAATCGCTTTTGCGAGTGAATCTCGTCCGGGTTTATTTTTTTTTTCGTGAGGGTGGAGGTGGAGGGAAAATCGGCGACCGTAAATTTCCCTTTTCCGCGTGTTCCCGTGGAAAACAAACAAACGCATTCCGAGAAGAAGGGACATGAATCAAAGCCGCCCACGATCCCTGATTTATGTGCTGACCTATCTCCCTTTTATTTCGACATTGGCCTTTTATCCCTCGAAACACCCACGCACAAGAAAGACTGTGACGATGAAGAGGGTGTAGGAGGAAGGGATAAATTTCACTTTCGTCGCACTTTCTGGAAATACCTACCCCCGTTTCTGAAAGCAAACATCATTTAGCCGTTCCGTTTCGCTCCCTTATAAAAACACCAACCGGATTTTTGCGCTAATTTATCGTAAATACAAAAAAAAATTGATTAAAATAGGTTAAATGACGATAATATACGTTTCGATTCATCCGACATCTATGATCACTTAACAAAACTAATATGACATGTCGAGCGGACCGGACAGATAACTTGCAACGTTGCCGCATTGCAAAATTTCTCATGTTACATATTTCGGCGTGAACTTGATTGCATAACTATTGACTTGCTGTGAATACGTTTGCGTTCGTTAATTTTCGTTTATTGCCTAATATAATAAGCGAGATAAATTTCTCGGTTTCCGTTTGAATGCTTAATTAAAATTCGGATGTTTGCGCTAATCTATCGTACATAAAAACAATATTAATTAAAATAGGTTAATCGGCGATAATATACGTTTCGATTCATCCGACATCTATGATCACTTAACAAAACTAATATGACATGCCTAGCGGACCGGACAGATAACTTGCAACGTTGCC
Source organism: Nicrophorus vespilloides (assembly GCF_001412225.1). Lineage (NCBI taxonomy): Eukaryota > Metazoa > Arthropoda > Insecta > Coleoptera > Silphidae > Nicrophorus > Nicrophorus vespilloides. Next base: position 6,352 of record NW_017099629.1, read on the forward strand.
GCATTGCACAATTTCTCATGTTACATATTTCGACGTGAACTTGATTGCATAACTATTGACTTGCTGTGAATACGTTCGCGATCGTTAATTTTCGTTTATTGCATAATATAATAAGCGAGATAAATTTCTCGGTTTCCGTTTGAATGCTTAATTAAAATTCGGATGTTTGCGTTAATCTATCGTACATAACAAAAATATTGATAAAAACAGGTTAAACGACGATAATATACGTTTCGATTCATCCGACATCTATGATCACTTAACAACACTATTATAACCTGTCAAGCGGACCGGACAGATAACTTGCAACGTTGCCGCATTGCACAATTTCTCATGTTACATATTTCGGCGTAAACTTGATTGCATAACTATTGACTTGCTCTGAATACATTCGCGATCGTTAATTTTCGTTTATTGCCTAATATAATAAGCGAGATAAATTTCTCGGTTTCCTTTTGAATGCTTAATTAAATTCGGATGTTTGCGCTAATCTATCGTACATAAAAAAATATTGATAAAAACAGGTTAAACGATGATAATAAACGTTTCGATTCATCCGACATCTATGATCACTTAACAAAACTAATATGACATGTCAAGCGGACCGGACAGATAACTTGCAACGTTGTCGCATTGCACAATTTCTCATGTTACATATTTCGACGTAAACTTGATTGCATAACTATTGACTTGCTGTGAATACGTTCGCGATCGTTAATTTTCGTTTATTGCCTAATATAATAAGCGAGATAAATTTCTCGGTTTCCGGTTGAATGCTTAATTAAAATTCGGATGTTTGCGCTAATCTATCGTACATAAAATAAATATTTATAAAAACAAGTTAAACGACGATAATATACGTTTCGATTCATCCGACATCTATGATCACTTAACAAAACTAATATGACATGCCTAGCGGATCGGACAGGTAACTTGCAACGTTGCCGCATTGCACAATTTCTCATGTTACATATTTTGGCGTAAACTTGATTGCATAACTATTGACTTGCTCTGAATACATTCGCGATCGTTAATTTTCGTTTATTGCATAATATAATAAGCGAGATAAATTTCTCGGTTTCCATTTGAATGCTTAATTAAAATTCGGATGTTTGCGCTAATCTATCGTACATAAAAACAATATTGATTAAAACAGGTTAATCGGCGATAATATACGTTTCGATTCATCCGACATCTATGATCACTTAACAAAACTATTATGACATGTCAAGCGGACCGGACAGATAACTTGCAACGTTGCCGCATTGCACAATTTCTCATGTTACATATTTCGGCGTAAACTTGATTGCATAACTACTGACTTGCTGCGAATACGTTCGCGATCGTTAATTTTCGTTTATTGCCTTATATAATAAGCGAGATAAATTTCTCGGTTTCCGTTTGAATGATTAATTAAAATTCGGATGTTTGCGCTAATCTATCGTACATAAAAAAAATATTGATAAAAACAGGTTAAACGACGATAATATACGTTTCGATTCATCCGACATCTATGATCACTTAACAAAACTAATATGACATGTCAAGCGGACCAAACAGATAACTTGCAACGTTGCCGCATTGCACAATTTCTCATGTTACATATTTCGGCGTGAACTTGATTGCATAACTATTGACTTGCTCTGAATACGTTCGCGATCGTTAATTTTCGTTTATTGCCTAATATATTAAGCGAGATAAATTTCTCGGTTTCCGTTTGAATGCTTAATTAAAATTCGAATGTTTGCGCTAATCTATCGTACATAAAAAAAATATTGATAAAAACAGGTTAATCGGCGATAATATACGTTTCGATTCATCCGACATCTATGATCACTTAACAAAACTATTATGACCTGTCAAGCGGACCAGATAACTTGCAACGTTGCCACATTGCACAATTTCTCATGTTACATATTTCGACGTAAACTTGATTGCATAACTATTGACTTGCTGTGAATACGTTCGCTATCGTTAATTTTCGTTTATTGCCTAATATAATAAGCGAGATAAATTTCTCGGTTTCCGTTTGAATGCTTAATTAAAATCGCTCGGCTTCTGTGCGCACACCTACGCGAATTGAAATACACATTAAACAAAATTAATTGCGTTTCCGTTAAAATCGAGGCAACTTCGCATACAGTTAAGTAATGTGAACGTGCCCGCTCGCACCCCAAAAAAACCCGAAGCAAAATTAATTGCTTTTTCTTTTGTTTCCTTCCGCTCCCCCTAATTACATAATTAGGCAACTTTGTATACATTAACGTAAACGTATTTGATTGCGCCGCTATAGATGAGTGATTAACGTTCGCACTGGATTAAGTAGAGTAGTTATTATTAAAAGCGTATAGAAAATGGATTGAGTAATTAAACTAATTAACAAATTATTCATTTAATGAAAGAAAAAAACATATGTCAATGTAATGACAGATTCTGTTTATAGGCAACTTTATAAGCTTAAACATATGTAAATGTTGTTTTAGAATCTGCAAAGTATGAAGATAAATTATCTGCAAGGAAATCCCTGCGCGACGCTACTTTCTGGGATTGTCGTGGTCGTGGCAAACGGGTCACCCAACTAACACCTGGCGCATTTATTTTCATTCGACAAGCCGAGCGGTAATCCATCTTCCGCTCGAAATCCCCCCAGAAGAAAGAGAAAAATAAGAATCGATGTCGAGGTAAAGTCCACCATCAGTCAGACCATCTTTTGCTCGTTCCATCCTCTTTTTTTTTTGCTCGTGTGCGTTACGTGATAGTCATCTTTCGTTTCTAGCCGCAATCCGTTTCCATTTCAACCGTTGCTGCGACTTATCCGGTGGTGATTTTTCTAAATTACCCCCAGAACAAGGATACTTTATATACGTGCGTGTAATGTTGGAAGTATAATCATGAATGTATACTGAATAGGACTACATAATTGCCTATTAAATTTTAGTGCATCAGTAACGAATAGATGGCGCAATAATAGAATTCACTTATTTTTACTAAAATTACGATAAGTTTTCTTATTATATTCTTTCTTAAATAATAATTGCGTTTTCTTACAAACAATGATTAAAATTTTTGTATATCTATTTGCATAAACATTGTCGGATTAACACGTTAAGGACGGCGCTTTTCGGGTTGTCTGCCCCCAGAACAAGGATACTTTATATACATGCGTGTAATGTTGGAAGTATAATCATGAATATTGACTACAAAATTTAATAGGCAATTAAATTTTAGTGCATCAATAACGAATAGATGGCGCAATAATAGTATTCACTTATTTTTACTAAAATTACGATAATTTTTCTTATTATATTCTTTCTTAAATACTAATTGCGTTTTCCTTCAAACAATGATTAAAATTTTTGTATATCTATTTGCATAAACATTGTCGGATTAACACGTTTAGGACGGCGCTTTTCGGGTTGTCTGCCCCCAGAACAAGGATACTTTATATACGTGCGTGTAATGTTGGAAGTATAATCATCAATACGATACTGAATATGACTACATAATTGCCTATTAAATTTTAGTGCATCAGTAACGAATAGATGGCGCAATAATAGAATTAACTAAAATTACGATAATTTTTCTTATTATATTCTTTCTTAAATAGTAATTGCGTTTTCTTACAAACAATGATTAAAATTTTTGTATATCTATTTGCATAAATATTGTCGGATTAACACGTTAAGAACGGCGCTTTTCGGGTTGTCTGCCCCCAGAACAAGGATACTTTAT
>NW_017099629.1:10112-10371 GCF_001412225.1 Nicrophorus vespilloides
TATGATACTGAATATGACTACATAATTGCCTATTAAATTTTAGTGCATCAGTAACAAATAGATGGCGCAATAATATAATTCACTTATTTTTACTAAAATTACGATAAGTTTTCTTATTATATTCTTTCTTAAATACTAATTGCGTTTTCCTACAAACAATGATTAAAATTTTTGTATATCTATTTGCATAAATATTGTCGGATTAACACGTTAATGACGACGCTTTTCGGGTTGTCTGCCCCCAGAACAAGGATACTTT
>NW_017099629.1:10409-16156 GCF_001412225.1 Nicrophorus vespilloides
TAGTGCATCAGTAACAAATAGATGGCGCAATAATAGAATTAACTAAAATTAGGATAAGTTTTCTTATTATATTCTTTCTTAAATAATAATTGCGTTTTCTTACAAACAATGATTAAAAATTTTGTATATCTATTTGCATATTGTCGGATTAACACGTTAAGGACGGCGCTTTTCGGGTTGTCTGCCCCCAGAACAAGGATACTTTATATACGTGCGTGTAATGTTGGAAGTATAATCATCAATATGATACTGAATATGACTACATAATTGCCTATTAAATTTTAGTGCATCAGTAACGAATAGATGGCGCAATCATAGAATTCACTTATTTTTACTAAAATTACGATAATTTTTCTTATTATATTCTTTCTTAAATAGTAATTGCGTTTTCCTTCAAACAATGATTAAAATTTTTGTATATCTATTTGCATAAATATTGTCGGATTAACACGTTAAGGACGGAGCTTTTCGGGTTGTCTGCCTTCAGAACAAGGATACTTTATTTACGTGCGTGTATTGTTGGAAGTATAATCATGAATATGATACTGAATATGACTACATAATTGCCTATTAAATTTTAGTGCATCAGTAACGAATAGATGGCGCAATAATAGAATTCACTTATTTTTACTAAAAATTACGATAATTTTTCTTATTATATTCTTTCTTAAATAATAATTTCGTTTTCTTACAAACATTGATTAAAATTATCTATTTGCATAAATATTGTCGGATTAACAAATTAAGGACGGCGCTTTTCGGGTTGTCTGCCCCCAGAACAAGGATACTTTATATACGTGCGTGTATTGTTGGAAGTATAATCATCAATATGATACTGAATATGACTACATAATCACTTATTACATTTTAGTGCATCAGTAACAAATAGATGGCGCAATAATAGAATTAACTAAAATTAGGATAAGTTTTCTTATTATATTCTTTCTTAAATAGTAATTGCGTTTTCCTTCAAACAATGATTAAAATTGTTGTATATCTATTTGCATAAACATTATCGGATTAACACGTTAAGGACGGCGCTTTTAGGGTTGTCTGCCCCAATTCAATTCAATTCAAAAATTATTTATTAAATGTAGATACATATACATGGTGTTATTTTTAAGGGGTGGCGTACATGTGAGCTTGAGCTCATTTAGCCAGAAACATGATGAGTTTTCAATGGTACAAAAAAAAGAAAAAGTTTTACAGTAATAAATAATTCTGCCCCCAGAACAAGGATACTTTATATACGTGCGTGTAATGTTGGAAGTATAATCATGAATATTTACTAAATATGACTACATAATTGCCTATTAAATTTTAGTGCATCAGTAACGAATAGATGGCGCAATAATTGAATTAACTAAAATTACAATAATTTTTCTTATTATATTCTTTCTTAAATACTAATTGCGTTTTCCTTCAAACAATGATTAAATTTGTTGTATATGTATTTGCATAAATATTGTTGGTATCGCTGTGCGGATTAAACAAAGCGTTAAAGTGGTCGGGTATTTGGCGTCTAAGAGCATTACGAATTTAACGGAGGATTAAAAGCGCCGCCGGCAATTACAATTAATATTGATAAGTGTTAGTTACAGCATCCCCAATATATTTTATGTACGATCGGAGTGTTGCATTTCGCTAATGGGTTTGAAATTGAATACGATTTTGATGTAATTCTTACCGTTGTGTTGGTACTAGCTGTGCTCGATCGGTGATTGTTTGGTCTCGAGACCGGATTGGCGGTCGTCTGACCGGCGATTTTGTTTTCGGGTGGACCGTCGCCGTTCTTGACGCTTATCTCTAGGTAGCAGGGCGCCTCCAGATGGCTCTGCGCTCGTTTCTCGTCTAGGACTATTTTCCGGGCGGCACGGAAGATCTTATAGTAGACAACCATCATCACTGTCAGCGGTATGTAGAAGCTGCACAAGGTGGCGTACAGTTGGTAGCCGAACAGTTGACAGACGATGCAAGCAGCCTTCACCTGTCCATCGTCGTCGATGATGTAGTGCTCGTTGCCGAGAATCAGTAAAGGCGGCAACGAGATGCACGCAGCCCCGAACCACACCAAGAACACGCAAACTATCATGCGTTTCGGTGTCCGCTTAACGCCGTACTCCAATGGTTTTGTGATTGCGAAATATCTGAAAAATTGATAGAAGAATTTTGATGATTTGTTGCTTCGTAATTTTGCAGATATTTACCTGTCGACGCTGATCATGCAAAGGTTGAGTATGGATGCAGTGCAGCTGAGGACATCGAAGCTGACCCACAGGTTGCAGACGATTTCGCCGAAGATCCACGCTTGATAGATCTCATTGACCATAGCCATCGGCATAACGAGAATCGCCACGCACAGATCGCTCACGGCCAGACTGACTAACAGGTAATTGCACGGCCGCCTCAGCTTCCTCACCAGACAGACGGCAACGCACACCAAGATGTTCCCGACGATCGTACCGACAATCACGATCACCAGTATCACCGAGACGAGGATCGTCTGGATATGACCGAAGTTCACGAACGGCGCATAGATGGCGGGCTCCGTTGTACCGTTCGTTTCGTTCAGCACCACTGATATATTCGACGCCATACGACGGTCTTTCAATGCGCCCTCGCCGCCCCACGTCCACTGCAGCAGCAACCGCACTCGCCACCACTTTTCCACGAATATTTATCACTTCTTCTAAAACCTACCATCGACGACACTACTACTGCTACTACAACCCTCGAACACTCATCCATCCTCGAAACCATCCAACGATCCCATCGTCAATTCCATTAATCACGAAGAACGCTCATCCATCGTACACATCATATTACTGAAACAATGAAAACAAAAAAAAATTAATATAAAAATCGTTCCCCAATACTCAATTCTAGGTCCAATTTTATTTACATGCAACAGTTGTTTATGCAACCGTTTATTCTATTGTTGAATTCCGAATGAGTGGAACAGAGATAGAGATGGTTATAAACAGAGTGGGGGTTGTGTATATGGATCCGTTCATTAAACTTTACTGGCGACCCGGCGGCGCCCCTTCGAGCCCGCGCTGATCAATTGCGAAAGCGAAGTATCCGCTCACACGTACACAAATGTTTGCATACATACACTAATGCAAAGTTGGTTGCTGATTAAACGTTCAATATTGATGCTACAATATTTCGACTAAGTGCATCAGAATATATGTGTGTGTGTGTTTGGTGGTCTACTAATTGCACTTTTATTTTGTCAATGAAATTGACGATATTTATCAATATCTCAACGCAATTTTTCATCTTATTACACGAGCGAACGTAATAACACGGTGTTTCGACCCTCGATTACGTTAAGAAGCGAAGCACTTTTCTTTTTAAACACAAAATACAAAGTTTTATATTTTTCTTATAACTCCTATTTTCAAGATACTACAAAAACGTTTATCATATATACAATTTTATAGTCGTTATGTTTGTGTGATAATTTATAATAGTTAAGCAACTAAATTTGGATGGATGACACAAATAAAGCAATCATACCAAGTATTTGCTACTTCCCATGCATCACGTTATATAAAAACAGTTTCCATGACAACCATAGTTTATTTCTCTTACATTTCTATAACAAGTATTGAAAGTAACAAAAACGTATTTAAATTTCTACAACTCCATGTACATGCAATTATATTTAATGCAACAATCGCACAAAGTATTTTTAATTAACGCATTACGTAAGTAGTTTACAAAGGAAGATTAAACATATGTTTCTGAGAAAATCACTGAAATCTGAAGAAATTGCATTTTTTTAAAAGCGCCCTCTATGTGCGTGTTGTGAATTAGTAAAAACTTTTTAATCGATTTAAAATCATTAAAGTGTGTACTTAAAATGAATAAATAAGAAAAAAAAACGAATAGATTTAAGCGAAATCCGCTTCGTGGAACGTCTTAAGCAATTCGTTTCCGTGGAAAGTGGATAAAAGGAAGGAAGGACAGTTTATTTGCATGCGAACGTTGTTTCCGCTTCCCTTCGATATTTCAATATTTTTAATAGATCACGAACACGAAGCGCGCGCTCCACTTGAACTCAACATCCGTCGCACCGGTGGGACACAACACCTCCTTTTTCTCTATTTTCTATCTATTTATTTATTATTTCCATCCGTTTTTTTCCCAGTTCTCGCAGAAGAGTGTCGTCAAAATTAAATATAAAGTCTCGCTTAAAGGGCTTTAAATACAAATTAATGCCGCCGGGCGTTCCTCTCGCACCTTACGTGCATGAATATTCATTCTTCACGGCACAAAAACCCTATGCAAACACATCAAAGCACATCCGAACCGATGAACTGCGTAATTGAATCATCTTCGCCCATTGATCGAATCAATTATTAATCTGGTTAATTCGCAGAGCTAATTATCGGAGCGGAGGTGGCAGCAGCAACAGCAGGTGGTGGCAACAGGAGGAGATTGTTGCTGGGGTTACGTTGGTGTTCCATGACGACGCGGTTGCCCCGGACGAAACAAAAACGAAACGTAAATATGTTGATGTTAAATATCGATAAAATTTTCTTTACTTTTACCGGTTTTATCGCCCGTCCGCGAATCGGAAACGCTCCACGATTAACGGTCGGGGGGTTATTAAAATTAATTGCGGACGACGACAGAGGGCGGCAATTTCGAAACGTTATGAACGACCGCAGAAATTCCTATTGCCTCTGGAGAAACGACCGAACAAAAGCGTTTTCTAATTATCAAAAGACAATCAATTTATTTACGATTTCAATTGTAAACGAAGCGTAGCTACAGGAAATTCATTAAATCAAAATTATATTTCCAAGACAAAGTTTATGTCAATTATTTGACAATTACTTGACAGTTTGAAATGAACGTAATGTGTATTTGGTTATATAATTATGATGATAATGAGGTTGCCTGTATTTATTTAAAAAAAATGATTACTGTCCCTTTGCTTCTACCTTTTGGTGATTATCGACTAAGAATGTATTGGATTTTTTCACATAGTTTCGAACATTGTGAACAATTGTATTTCCAAGACACAAGTTTATGTCAATTATTTGACAATTACTTGACAGTTTGAAATGAACGTAATGTGTATTTGGTTATATAATTATGATGATAATGAGGTTGCCTGTATTTATTTAAAAAAAAATGATTACTGTCCCTTTGCTTCTACCTTTTGGTGATTATCGACTAAGAATGTATTGGATTTTTTCACATAGTTTCGAACATTGTGAACAATTGTATTTCCAAGACACAAGTTTATGTCAATTATTTGACAGTTTGAAATGAACGTAATGTGTATTTGGTTATATAATTATGATGATAATGAGGTTGCCTGTATTTATTTAAAAAAAAATGATTACTGTCCCTTTGCTTCTACCTTTTGGTGATTATCGACTAAGAATGTATTGGATTTTTTCACATAGTTTCGAACATTGTACCTTCGTAATTGATTTCGTAATGCTAAGTAAATTTAATTATTTGACAATTACTTGACAGTTTGAAATGAACGTAATGTGTATTTGGTTATATAATTATGATGATAGTGAGGTTGCCTGTATTTATTTAAAAAAAATGATTACTGTCCCTATGCTTCCACCTTTTGGTGATTATCGACTAAGAATGTATTGGATTTTTTCACATAGTTTCGAACATTGTGAATAATTGTATTTCCAAGACACAAGTTTATGTCAATTATTTGACAATTACTTGACAGTTTGAAATGAACGTAATGTGTATTTGGTTAT
>NW_017099629.1:16172-17276 GCF_001412225.1 Nicrophorus vespilloides
AAAAAAAATGATTACTGTCCCTTTGCTTCTACCTTCTGGTGATTATCGACTAAGAATGTATTGGATTTTTTCACATAGTTTCGAAAATTGTACCTTCGTAATTGAATTCGTAGTGCTAAGTAAATTTAATTATAAAAAAAAAACTAAATACGGGCAACCCATCTTACAATTTAAAATTGTAGATATTTCATGGCAATAATGATTTGATTGATGGAAGCGGTAGAATCTGGAACTGCTGGTGCATTTTGTTTGTTTCCAAACAAAATACACTTACGTCCGACAAATGCGCAGGAGAGGACGAATTCAATTATACGAAAAGAAAACTTTCTTCGTATATATATATATTTTGTTGTCAGGTGGTCGAGAAAATGAATTTTCCGTATCGAGAAAAGTTCGTTTTCGTGTGTAACGAAATTCCCTCAAGTCCCGTGTCGCAAGGCTCAATTTGGGAATTACTTAATTGTCGATATTGTCCTTAGAGGGCGCGGACCTAAGCAGAAAGCAATCTAAGTTTAAGTGGAATTGTCCTTTTTTTTCTCTTCTTCTTCCTTCCCCAGTCGAAGTTTTGCGAAACAGGACACACATTGAACGTGTATGTGTTTGCGTTGGGGAAAATAAATAAGGGCTGAAAATAACGGAAAATAAAAGAGAGAAAAAAAAGTTGAAACAGGGACGTCGCTTCCAGCGGGAATGGGATTAGAGTGAATTGCGGAGAAACAAGACGATGATGAGATTGTCCGGTTTTTTGCAGATAAATTTGGGAAATTTCATCTTCTCGAGATGGTGAATTTTCGATAGAGAAATCCCATACGTTTGTCCGTTTCAATTAAGACGTCTGAAATTGTGTTTGTTCTGCTCTCGACGGGTTACGAACCCGTTGTTGCCGACATGATTCGATAAACGGCGCTAATGGCGTTACGTAACGGTTACGTTAATGCAGGCTGACAAACTTGGCGAACGCTAATAACATGCGAAATTATACGTGAGGCGGCATTATAACGTGTAACGAGCGTAAAGGTGTATCAAATTTGCGTAGGTTGGCAACGTTTCGATGATGTAATATGTCATTCTTTCAGCGATTCTTATTGAATTATCCTGCGTGGT
>NW_017099629.1:17283-20046 GCF_001412225.1 Nicrophorus vespilloides
TAAAAAGAAGCAACATGCGAAATTATACGTGAGGCGGCATCATAACGTGTAACGAGCGTAAAGGCGTATCAAATTTGCGTAGGTTTGGCAACGTTTCGATGATGTAATATGTCATTCTTTCAGCGATTCTTATTGAATTATCCTGCGCGGTTATCCTGAAATTAACGAAAAACGTCACTTTTGACAGCTGTCAGTGGACTCGTTGTAAAGGTAAGACTTTCATCTTTTCTTACATTATACGATACAAAACGATACAAATGCAAGAAAGTTACGTAAATTTCTAGAAATTAATAAAAAGAACAAAAAGAAAGCAGGGTAAAACTGAAAACGTTCGTAAAATATCAAACTGGAGGGATTTTGGAAATAATAATAATAAAGTTGGCAATAAAGTGAAATTCTCTCGGTCAGTTCTTTCCCATATTAGTAATAACGTCTTAACTTTGATAATAAAAACAGCAGATGGGAATGAGGTGGAAGAGAGAGAGAAAGAAAAAGGAAGTTGGTAGAAAGAATGAGTAATAACATTTGCTGTTTGTGTCATTCTTTCAGCGATTATTATTGAATTATCCTGCGTGGTTAACCTGAAATTAACGAAAAACGTCACTTTTGACAGCTGTCAGTGGGCTCGTTGTAAAGGTAAGACTTTCATCTTTTCTTACATTATACGATACAGAACGATACAAATGCAAGGAAGTTACGTAACTTTCTAGAAATTAATAAAAAGAACAAAAAGAAGCAGGGTAAAACTGAAAACGTTCGTAAAATATCATACTGGGGGGATTTTGGAAACAATAATAATAAAGTTGGCAATAAAGTGAAATTCTCTCGGTCAGTTCTTTCCCATATTAGTAATAACGTCTTAACTTTGATAATAAAAACAGCGATGGGGAATGGGGAGGAATGAGGTGGAAGAGAGAGAGAAAGAAAGAAAAAGGAAGTTGGCAGAAAGAATGAGTAAGGAAGGAAAGTTTCGCTGTAAATTAAATCCCGAAAGTCGTAAAGTAGATTAACGGTTCAATGGGTCCGTCGGATTTTGTAGTAGCGGGGAAATCTCCGGATTTATTCCGGATGACCACCCGCACCTGCTACATGCAATAAAGTCCATAAGAAAAGTGGAAACACACACTTCAACCAAAGAGAAATTACTAAGAGAGTTTCATACTTCATAACAAACAAACAAGAGAAACAACTAATTCGAAGTGACTTAAGTAATGTAATATAAATTCTTATTAACTATAAAGTCAATGTAAATTAATTAATCAGTAAACTAATAGCTATTGACTTAAGTCACTTAAGTATAACTAATTGAAAGTGACTTAAGTCACTTAAGTAATTCAGTTGTTAACTTAAATTTTCTTTCCGTTACTACTGACTGAACTAAAACTAAGTGATTTAATTGACCATTAAATTGATGTGCACTGATTCACTCAAGTAAAACTAATTTTAAACTACTTAAGTAATGTAATTTAGATGTCAAAATTGACACGTTTTTGATTATTTCTCGTGAAGGATTGAAATTGAAATATTTAGGTTAGGTTAGCAAACTTGTGCACTCCATTATTGTCCTTGTTTTCGCAAAGTTTACTGCTTGGCGAGAATAATAAATAAGCGAAACCCTTTGAGCTTGAAACTTCTCGCTGGGTCCTTGCGAAGTATAAGGTCAAAAGGACTTTTTCTTCAACGGCAAGTATTCGGGTCGATGAAACTATGCTTCGTCTCACCCAATAAATATGTTATTAGCTAGAGATGCTTAAGTATGCATTAAGTATGCAACTAAACCATCTCCAAAGTACACACAAACACACACTCACATTATAACCTCAAAATGGTAATGGTAGTAGCGCTAATGCTGATGGCGGACGCATCGTAAAACCCATCAAAAACAATGTAACTAAATATCCATGACGACGTAAACAAACGAGAGGGATTTCGAAATGTTCCCATTGACATTCAAACCGGAAGTAATTACGAACAAAAAAAAAACAAACGAAACGCAAACGGAAAAAACAAAAGCTTGTTGTATCCGTTGTGCGTTTTATTATCGGTAATCCATTAGAGCATTGATGTAAAACAAAAAAACTAAATACATGTATTTAAATGTATATATATATATATTTTCGGATATGCAACAGTGTTTACATGCAACTGAATACAGGTAATAAACAAACATGTTTTTTTTTTGACACGCCAATTATTTTCAGTTTTCAGCTGCATTTTCATCATTTCGCAGTTTATTTGAAATATGTTATTCTGTACTATTCATTTTATAACTGAATTCCTTTAATTACATTATATGTGATATTTAGTAGAGCTTCATTAGTTTACAAAAGATGGCGTTATAAAAAAATGTTTCAATATGCTAATTTTTTTTCAAACGATAGATGGAGCTAGAGTAGAATTCATCAATATTTGCTAATAATCCATTCACTAAACGTCTTAATAAAAGTTAACTCGTTTTTGAAGCGGGGGTTTGAACGATAAATCTATGTAGTGGAGGACTAAATGCGAGTGCAGAATACATCACTTTCCTATATAAAAGGGACGTTATAAAACGGCGGAACAAGATGGTCCGTTCAATGGTGACATTCGGGAAATTCGAAACAAAAAAAATAATGACAAACGGCCCATTTGTGCGCGATTAATCACGATGGCCGAGCAAAGCGAAAATTAAAAAAAGGAAAAAACGAAACGGCGGAAAATTAAAAAAAAGAGAAACGGATGAAAAACGTACAAAGTGTGCGAAAAAATATTCATTTCATTCAT
>NW_017099630.1:0-40162 GCF_001412225.1 Nicrophorus vespilloides
ACAAAACAACTAAGATTTATATTAACTTGTGTTTTATGAAAACACTTCCGGTGAATCGAACTTCCATTGAAGAAGAATAAAAAGATGTGTAACAAGCTATGCTATCAATAACTCATTAATACACTTCAAGAATCTTCATTTTGATTCGCAAAGTTATTTTACAATTTATAACTTTTATATTCTTTTTTTAGTTTCAGATTTTAATAAATGAAAAATTAAAATATCTACAGGTAAATTCAATAATACTAAGGAATAAACAGTTTCTTGAGAAAATAACATTTACATTTTCATACCAAAAGAAAATAAGTGAACTATAATCATGTTTAATAGAATAATTCTACAATTGTATACATAATTATAAACGATCATTGCATTTAAACTTGTAGTAAATTATTGTTATGTTCAATTGACACTTTTCAGTTACTTGTTTAGATTAATTCCATATACATTTTCATACCAATAAAAGAAGGTAAATGAACTACAATCATTTTTTACTATAAATAAAAGTGGAAATAGATATAAAAATCTCCAATTATACAATTGCATTTAAACATATGGTAAATTATTGTTATATTCAATTAAGATTTTGCAGTTAATTGCTAAACACTGATTTAGACCTTGTACATCAATTTACAAGAAAAAAACAAACAACTAAGATTTATATTAACTTGAGTTTTATGAAATCGTAGAGCTCGTAAGGAGCGCTGGTTTCGTTGCGAAACTAATTTATTGACTTCTAATTGAAAATAGGTCAAAACGTGTCGATTTCTACAGTGCAGCTTCATATATGGACACAAAAGCATTCGAGCACAATATAATATTTTGACTTCTTTCCGCGACATTGATCGATAGCATCAATTCACCACCATCCACGACAATACAGCACATTATATTACACACCGCATACACGATTATCTACATCAAATCGCATACAAACATTTCAAATCACATGCATTTCAAATGGATAATCCATCTTAACGTTAAACTCAACATTTAATCTTAATATAAAATTATTTTAGTTGTAGCATAATTATAACTGTATTGAAGTGATAAATTATTAACGTAACTGTGAGATGAATTCCGGCCGTTTCGTCCGATTTCTTAAGTGCATCCATATTTGCAGTTACTTTGGTTTATAAAGCACTTATTAAATTACTTATTTTTTTTTTATTGTAAATTGAAATTTACGAGATTGCTGGCCGTATGCGATTATGATTTAACTGATTTCATTACGATTTTTAAATCGAGCGAAATTTCCTTTCGAATTTATATTGCATTTAAATTTTATTTAAATATAAAGCAACTTTGAGGTATGCGTAGACATTCATATTCATGTTAATCAACACCTGCATATCAATTTCATAGTTCGACATTATAAATTATAATAGGCTTATTAATGTTGTTTCAATCAGCAAACGGAATGATTACGGTGAATTCTCTGATCGATGTTTGCAGCTATTTTCTCTCTTAGTTTCACGTTCAATTTGTCGTCGTAATCAATGGATGAGCGATGACAAAGCGGTCGGTAATCCTTTCGGTAATTCCTAATATCGGAGTGAGTTGATGGTTTTTAGGTGGGTGAGAGAAAAGGAAGGAGCGAGGAAGGTCTCGAGATGATGATGTTTTTGGTTTCGGTTTTGTGGGATTCTCATTGTTGCTGTCCGTTGGGATGATGGATCCATTACTTTAGGTCGTCACCGAGTGGCCGCTAATTATTGTGAAGTAATTGAGGATGATTGAACGGATGGCTTTCTAGTTGTTATTAGTAGTTCGGACCCGAACCAAAAGCAAGTTACGTATTGTTTTGTTGTGTTTCTTTCCCCACTACTCCTTCAAAAAAAAAACGAGCTTCATTCATCTATCTTTTCATCCCTTGCAGATTATTATTAATCCCATCTAATGCCCACGTGGCATTTTCCCCCTTCACCGTTCTCCGTCTTCATCATCTCCACTAATTAGATCTTATTAGAGATGCTCAGGTCACTCGTTATGACCATTCATTAATTTAGTAATAGTTTGAAATAATCCATCAAAAATTAATAAGTTTCAATTAAAAACTTTAAATTATTTAGTTTAAAAAATATATTGTTGACTAATGTATAAAAAAATGATGTGTCATCAATTACAGATTTATGTAATCTCGGATTTAGTATTTGTATAAGGTCTTTTATGAGGTAAATGTGTGATATATTGGCGTGCAAAATAAAAGCAAATCGTTTCAGCCAGAAGGGAGACAAAGAAAGTTGTGAAAAATGATGAAATGAATGGGCGAAAATTAGGTACAAAAGGTGTTGGAAGTACTAGGTAATCCGAGTTTCCATAGTATCGGCCACGTTCCAAACTCGCAATGATTTATTTTGACATCATCGTGCTTTGTGCTTGGGACACACACTCGCCTCTTCAGCGTCAACTACCAGACCGACCATCAGCAGACATCTGCAGATCTGGCGACAGCTGATGCGGTGACATTTGGCCAAAGAGGACTACTCTCCTTCCTATAAAGAGTAAGAGAGAAAGAAAAAAATGGATTCTTTAATTGGAAGGACCTTATCTTTAATTGCGGCTCACATGCTCATCCAAATTGGAAGATCCTGCCCGAAATAAATAACTCCCAATTAATTAGCAACCTGCACTCACCTTACTCCAATTTCTCTTTGGTTCACCTTTATTTTTTTTTCCTCTCTTTGTCTCTTTGCTACGCGCCGCTACTTATTTATATCGCAATCAATAGATACTTAATTATTTCAAGCAATCGTGATTTGTATTTAATATTAACTTTGTTTAAAACTTACAAAATCTTAAAAAATTATATTAAAAAAAATAGAATTGTCTTCAATATTAAAAAAAATGAAGTTAAATCAAGACTATTCTTAACAAATTTATCTAAAATTGATCTTTCTGTTTCTAATGAAAAACTTTTTATACTTATAGCTTCACGTTGAAAACTATCAAACATCAATTTACCATATGGATGTTTCCTCTTAAACTGATTACTTTCAAAAGCGAAATTCCTATTTTTTTTCAACATCTTTCAATGCAATCATCAACTTAATAAATATATTAATTCAATATAATCCAATTCATTTATTTACAATGATTTTTGGGTTTTTAATTCTTTTACATTTTTTTTGTACAACAAATTAATATTATTCAAATATTATTACTATAAAATCAGAAAATTGTGATAATTTTAATTTAAAGTTCTTACATGCAAATTTCACTTTTTTTTTTTGCAATCTCTTACACATTGCATTTTACACAGTTAATCACAGTTTTCTTCTTCTATTTATAACTTGCAGGTATTTCTAATTACCGCACTTTTGTTTTCCTCCCCTCATCGCGTTTAAATTGTGAAATTTATTCGCATTTGCTATTCAACAGATAATTATTTTCATATTCGAATTTCATTATGTAAACGCGTCGTATTAGCATCGCTTTCCGTTCGTTTAATTCGCGCAATCAACAAAGCATATTAATTAATGTTTATAAAGAAAATAATAGATGTAATTTGGATTAGTTTTAATTATGCGTGGATAAACGATAAAGTGATAACAAGTTACCGGTTACCGGTCTTTGGCACCAACTTCCGGGCATGGAAATCGTCCTTCTTTTGCTTCGACATAGATGTTGTTGTCTGCTGCTGTGAGTAAGAAATAAACTGAAATCTCTTTCCAAAATAAATGCGAATCAAGTCTGAAAACTGTAGATATATTTTTTTGTGTGTAAATTCACATTTTTTTTCTCTCTCAAAATGTACATGTTTGGTATTATCGATTTTAAATAATTTAACGCAAATGTTAAAGAAATTCCGACGAATGAAGTGAAGAAACAGAAGTGCCTAAATGTTAAATATGATTCGATCGAGTCGTCTATTGTCACTTAATACGGGTTGGCTGTCAAAACAGGCGATTTTCATGCAAATGTCGGAGCGGATTGGGGGAGGGCGGTTTCCGCGCGTTTTTCACAAATCCGCCTCCAGGTTTTTCGATTTTAAATGAATGAATTAAACAAATCCGAAGCCGTTTAATGCCAGACATTTGAATTCGAATGTGCATAAAAGTGCGTGATAAATTCCGAAATGGCCGGGCGGAGCGAACGAATGCAAAGCAGGAATCAATTCATTAGTCGCGCCCGCAGGAGACTCGAATAAAAGCTGTAATCGTAATAATATTGTCCACTTTCTGCGATTTGCTCAATTACAATATACATATATATAAATATAGATATGCAGGCTTGTAGCTATATACGTTTTGGAGGGTGGAGTAAGGGTGGTGGTTTTTGGAACCCCTCGAGCAGAGGCGGAACTAGATTTACATTCACATCCTATTAAATTTCGAATTGCTACCCGAAAAATAATACTCGCCATTAATATCGCTATATATAATTGTTACAATTCATACATGCACATTTTTTTATTACTAACTTCACTAAACTAGATCATGATTGTAAAAAATAGTAAAAGTATAAAGCAGCGGTCGGGGTAAATTACCCAAAATGGGGTAAAAATGAAAATTTTTTGGGTAATAGGGAAATTTTTCTAATTTCATCTTACCAAACTCAGAGAGCGGTTCTCTGACTACTTTTCAGATCTTGATGTACAAACTGTGAATTGGGTTGTAGATCCTTTTAAATGTGAAATTACTAACATACCAGAAGAACCTCCAGGTTTGGCAGAGGCAATTCTTGAACTTCTATCCAATACTGAAGCATGTATTCAATTTGAGACCAGAGCAAATCTGTCGTCTTTTTGGTTGTCAAAGGCTTTCAAAATTGCACATGAGGAGGCGGTAAAAAAAATTGCTGCGATTTGCAACAACCTACCTTTGTGAACAAGGCTTTTCCACTCTAATGAACATAAAAACGAAAAACAGAAATCGATTAAACGCCGAAGACTGTATTCAAATTGCTCTTACATTAAAACGTCCCAATTTTAAAGTAATTATATCAAACATGAAGCAACATCATTTTTCCAAAACCTGAAGGAGGAAAGTTTTCAATTAATTTTGTTTGTTCCAATTTAAGAATTTTATTTTGTTTGTCTATTACTATTTGTTACTATTTTCATGTAACTTTTTTTTTATAAATATGTAAAATTAATGTAAATTAATTCAATAAATAATGTTTAGTTAAAATTTACATTGATTGTTTCATGAATTCAGAATGGGGGGGGGTAATATCGATTTACGCAATAATATTTTGGGGTAATGGTTAAAAAAGTTACCCGACCGCTGGTTTATACCATTATTTCACTGTTAATTATTCATTACAAATATTGTGTAAATGTTACTCGAGGAAATCCGTTGTACCAGAATGTTGGTCTATTTAATACAGTTTTCAATAGAATTGTATGAATTTTGTTAAAAAGAACATAATAAATAATAAAGTTTTCAAATTTCTATAGTTAGGAAATAATTGTTAATTTGTTAATGTTAATTTTCTTTAGTTTAAAATGAATATTGTTAAATTTAATGTTATAAATTGATATATTTGATAAAATTGATCTTTCTGCTTCTGATGAAAAACTTTTTATACTTATAGCTTCACGTTGAAAACTATAAAACATCAATTTACCATATGGATGTTTCCTCTTAAACTGATTACTTTCAAAAACGTAATAAATATATTAATTCAATATAATCCAATACATTTATTTACAATGATTTTTAGGTTTTTAATTCTTTTACTTTTTTTTGTACAATAAATTAATATTATTCAAATATTATTACTATAAAATCAGAAAATTGTGATAATTTAAAGTTCTTACATGCAAATTTCATTGCAATCTCTTACACATTGCATTTTACACAGTTAATCACGGTTTTCTTCTTCTATTTATAACACAAATGTTACTCGAGGAAATCCGTTGTACCAGAATGTTAGATATATCACCTTTATAATTTCGTGAGGAAAATGAAAAACTTTCCAAAAAATAAAACGTTATTTACACAAATGGTACAAGGTATATTTACAATATATATATTTTCTCTTGTTTTGTTTCTTCGTTCGTTACTATGATACATCTTTTTCTAAGCGCATTTGATTGGGGGGGATTACTTTTCTGAGCAACCAGTTTCTTCCTCATTTCCTCTACACTCATGGTCAACACAAGAACAGTTTAACATATACGATTCATATTACATAATCGAGTCATTTCGGAGATATTATTTGATATTGAGCAACGACACGATTCAATTCATTATTACATGATAATTTGATGGTAAAGAAGAATCGATATTGTTTTGCGTTTGCAAAAATAATGAGTAAAGCTGAGAAAGCAAAAGGGTGTTGTATCAGTGTATGTTATACATTGCGCGAAGGATTAAAATTAATAACAGTATAATATATATATAAATTAAATATATATAATCAAAAAAAAAAGAAAACAAAATGAGGATTACTTCTAGGAAGAAATCTATTATATAGAGTTAAAGGGAAATATTAAAAATATACAACGAGCATATATGTATAATATATATATATAGAGGGCCTATATAGACTAAAATAAAACGTAGTTTTCAATAGAATTGTATGAATTTTGTTAAAAAGAACATAATAAATAATAAAGTTTTCAAATTTCTATAGTTAGGAAATAATTGTTAATTTGTTAATGTTAATTTTCTTTAGTTTAAAATGAATATTGTTAAATTTAATGTTATAAATTGATATATTTCTTTATTGCGTCTGCAATTTCGATGTTGCAGATGTAGTTACGTGTAGGATAGAGATGGATATAGATTGTAGGTATATATAGAGAGAGAATGGCGAAATGGTCGCGATTAGAATTGGTTTTCTTTATTTGCGCGCACAAATGATGTAGTGTAATAATATGGAGCATTAAATGTACAAGTTGTTGCCGCCTGGCTCCGCCCCATCTCCATCGAGTGGGAGGAGTGACGGCGTCGCGACAGCTACCGCCGCCTGTAGCCAAACATCGTACCCAATTGATTGCATACCCATGACATCCAAAACAACCATGGAAAGCACTGGGAAAGGCTCACCACAGTCTTCTCGGCATCTTCGCCAAAGGGAAAACGTCTATGCCGAGCGGAAAATGCGCGTAAACGTTGCCTGGGAGACGCGAGCACGTGGTGAATGTACGGTGCCACGATTCCGTTTTGAGGTTATGATATGTTGTGAACAACCAAATGAGCCCTAATCGGCTAGATTGAATCGGTGTTTTGATTGATTTAGGTTGGGTACTCACTGCGGAAGCCTTCGGCGGTCGAGGGTGCCTTTGATTTGGCGTCTGGAAGGGTGAAAAACAGGTGTCACGAGGGACGTGG
The DNA here is from genome assembly GCF_001412225.1 of Nicrophorus vespilloides. Classification (NCBI taxonomy): domain Eukaryota; kingdom Metazoa; phylum Arthropoda; class Insecta; order Coleoptera; family Silphidae; genus Nicrophorus; species Nicrophorus vespilloides. The sequence goes on from NW_017099630.1 coordinate 7,284, forward strand.
CGCCAAACCACCGTAACGGTACGAATAAGCGGCTCGCATCTGGGAGGCGTGTCCTTAGCCTTCCCGATGCTCCTCCCACACCTGTCAAGGTGACCGTGAGGTTGCGCGTGGCTCCAGAGAGCTCTCCTCTGGGTGCCTGAGATGTGTTCAGGCCCGTGACGAGGGATGACATCGCGCGCGAGAGCTCCGTAAAGGGAATAGGGCGAACGTGAGAGAGAGAGAGAGAGAGCGAGAGAAGGATAGGACGCGAAAGGGTGAGCGCGTCGCGTGGGTGAGAGTGAGAGGAACGTCGGGCGTCGAGACGCCGGCGCCAAAACCTGACGAAAGCGTTGCGCCGATTTTGTCGTCCTCGAGGCCAGCCGCGGAGTGGGGGCAGCACCGGAATCGTGTCCTGTCAGTCATTCAGTCACCGGAGTACGTGCGAACACGAAGGACGTCCCTATACACCCTTGCCGCTCCGGCCCGGAAAAGAAACCCTTCGAAATATACTCGCAAACTACGCACAGGACATACGAATCGCGTCATCAAACCAAGTGACCAGTGACCCTTTCACCTTTAAAAAAATAAACGTGTGGATTAACCATATTTTGTTAATTAAAATAACAACAACATCAACAAAAATTACTTACCTTTCGCGAAGTGACCACCCACCCAAATTCAGGTGTCCCGAATGAATCCGACCCAGTGATTGTGTTAAAAATTTGATATAATTAAAAATATAATAATAAAAATATATTTTCGAATTGCGTAATTGGTTAGATGATCGGAAGAGCGAAGATAGTGCAGTGCTTTTTGTGAATCCGCGCCATCAACAACAACAAACACCACCTATTACTACTACGATGGTATCGTTCAACTAAGTTCGCAAACATTCTTCTTCGTGGTGCAGGAAGGCAATCTATTTTCCTGAGGGACCGTCCAGCCAAGATGCCTCGCAGGAAACAGGATTGTCCCAAGCGCATGAAATGTAAGTAATCACGTATGCACACGCTTTTTGCGAAGGGCTGCTCACGGTTTTGCGCGGGTCTCCGCTTCTCCTTCCGTGTGTTTTGGCGGGTCATGTGGGATCCGCGTGGCGCGGGTCGATACGGCCCGTGGTGTGAGTGCGTGAGTACTACGCGTTCACCATTCATCTACACACCACCCATTCATCGTGGCGCAATTTCACAGGAAAATCCCTCCCCCGCATGGAAACACGCGTTTTCCGCGAAACTTTACCCAAAACTTGAAAAACTCTTCTCTTTCCCAATCCAACAAGACTACTCGGAGCGCACAATCAAGTGGACTTGATCCCTAAAAACTTTTCTTCTCTACAAAAAAAATATAAAACTTATTCATATTCCAAAACGAAAATTACTTACTTATATATATATTATTAATATAATCCAGCTGAAAAATTGAAGTATTACAAAAGTATTACAAATATGTTTCACTTAAAATCTCAATTATATAAATTATGGTTAAAACTTAACGTAAAGTTTATTAAACAAATGTTTCTGTCACTAAATTTATGTCTAAACCAGAAAATTTAAAAAAGTTTGGCTCCTCAATAAAATTAATCAAAGTCCTATTTTCTTATAAAAAAATACAAAATTCGATTAATTTCAAGAAAAATTGTAAATTTTTTTTTTATATATATATTATTAATATAATCCAGCTGAAAAATTGAAGTATTACAAAAGTATTACAAATATGTTTCACTTAAAATCTCAATTATATAAATTATGGTTAAAACTTAACGTAAAGTTTATTAAACAAAAGTTTCTGTCACTAAATTTATGTCAAAACCAGAAAACTAAAAAAAAGTTTGGCTTCTCAATAAAATTAATCAAAGTCCTAATTTATTACAGAAAACACAAAATTCGTTTAATTTCAAGAAAAATTGTAAAATTTTCTAAATTCTAACAGTTAATAAATTATAATGCAGTTCTTGAAAAGTCCTTATAAATATAATTTAGTTATGTCACTTCTACTGTCCGAGTATTTCTAAGAACTGCAACAATTTATTGCGTACATGAAAACACATACACAATAAGCATTTAAATTTAATCAATAATGTATGCAAGACAATAAAGTTATTTAATTTTAATTCAAGAATGTTAAATCTACGGAACTTTCTATAAACTGAAAAGATATGTCAATTAATATAATAAAAAAAAAAAACCTATTCCATAAACGTTTTTTACAAGAAGCAAATAATGTATTCAGTAGCTTGTTTGGATTTTATTAGTTATGTTAAAAAAAGAATACCAGAAGAAATGCCGAATGACTTTTAGAAATCGTTTGCCTTATGCGTTTTTTTTTCTTTCTCTCTTTACTTCTTTCGTTGGAGTTTAGTGACTGCATTCTAAGTTTAACGAAAATTCCAATATTCGGTAATACGAAATGCACACAAATATTTTCGTTCGATTTACAGAAAAGTACAGCTACTTTATGCAAAGCAGCAAATACTGAACAAAAAAAAAAGAATTATATACACTTCGGTATTTGCATAGAGTTTATCCATGCAAGTGAAACCGATGTGAATATGCATTCGAGTCCACAAGCTAAACACATAAGCAAATGCAGTAAAACCGTGAAAGTTATTTGTTTCTGCTGTTAATTACCTGCTCAAATAAATCATGAAGAATGAGTTTCGAAACTCGCTCGAGACTTTCGTGAGAAGAAGAAAAAAATATATACATTAATGCTCCAAATCTTACACATTTCTCGTCCATTTAACACGTGCTTCATTTGAATAGAAAAATTACATTCTCAGTTTTAAATAATCTAATGTTAATAAATTATACACATAGAAAAAATACTCAATTCCATTCAACTTAATTCCTTATTGAAACGTTGTTTAACTATTTTATATATAAATTCTCATAGAAACTGTTTTTTTTTTGGGTTTTGAAGTTAAAGTGTTTGGCATTGAATGAACGCTCGGACAAATCTTATAATCTGGATACACGTTGACCCGCGTATAAAACATGTGTGTATATTTGTTCTCTTTCAAGAACGATGATTTCACAAGTAAATACAAGCTTTCAGCATCGTGTAATAAATAGATTACAATGTTATTTTCTTGTAGTTATTTTCAATACTAAAAATATGTAAGCGCTATACTTAAGATAATTTAATCTTAATCACAGAAGTTAACCGGTGAACACGAAAAATTAACAGTCTTAATCCACGATTCTATTAATTATATATTTGTTTATAACAAATAGAATTGTGAGATTTTAATTTCACTGGAAGTCGAAGAACAAAATTCTTCTTGAATCTTGCTTTGAAAAGAACGAACTGCACTTGTAGAATGTTGGGATCATTCCTCCTGTTTAACTATAACATCAAACTAAAGTCTCGAAAGACAAGAGATGTGCTCCTCTTGTGTTATGCAAACAGGTGGATACTATGATTTAGCCATAGACTTAGACTTTTACATACCTTGCATTCATATATAAGTATAACTTATACTATTTTGATCCTAGAAAACAAACGTTTTAATAATATATGAATGATATTTAATGAATTACTTAAGGTTTATCTGCATACTTACCTGTCCTGTAGGTCTCTTATTACTGAATTTCCCAAGGAACTGATGAAAATCCATAGATTTTCGATCATTTGCTGTAAACATATTCATGTTGCCTTAAGAGAGGAACGTGCAATACTGCGGCGCGAGGACTCTGTTCCCGCCAGCTCGAGCCAAATATTTCAGTTTTTTTTTTGCATAAAATTCTTGAAACATAAAATGGAGGGAACATTCGATTGTCATGCCTCATTCCTCATTTATTTTAAAGCTTACTTCATTATTTTTAATAAGTAGATTATAAACCTTTATATAAGTAAACAAATTATGATATCTTGTATTTCTTTGATTAGTAAATGGATTAAATATTCAACATAAATTGACCAGTATATAATTAGATTATTAATTTCACATTACAATTTTCTTGTAATTCACTGATTTTGGACGAATTACACAATAATTTTTGAATAGTCAAAATGTTCCTCTCTTATTATAGTAGATATAATTAGTTTTAATTCTAATTTGCAAACATTCTTAATAATCCTAAAATTTGTATAAAATACAAATATTATTTAACTTTTATATATTATGAGAAGAAAATAAAAACAATTAAGAAATCTTAAATGTTAAATTTGAATAACGCAAATAGTTGTTGATAACTTCTTTAAAGAAAATCTGTTTAGTTTTATATCAATTGGAGAAGACTGGTTGAGAACTTGGAGAGTGAGGAAAAACGCAAGAAATGGATATGCGTGGAGCGTTCGTGCTGTTAAGAAAGAAAATAAAAAGGATGAAAGGGTTGAAGCGGCTTTTAATGTTTGAGAGAAACTCCTTTATTTTTCGCGTGTCACGAGTCGAATCTGGCTTTCGTGACAAATAGAATATCGATTCTGATGGAATCCATCATTGTGTTTTTATTCCATAATACCTTTTTTTCCCCATTTAATAACATAATTTCCGTAACGATAATTCGAAAAAAAAAAATTATACGCAAATCAGAATCAATATCTAATGCGTATTGATAACTTGATAAAAAGATAACATTGTGCAATTTATCCGTATATTATATATAACGTATATTAAATAACGCACGCTTTATTGATGTTATTTAATATGGTTGAAGTATTTGATTGATATTTTTTTTTGCTAATTATTTTATGTTTAATTAAAAGTAGTTTTATTAAGTAATTTAATTTTGGGTTAAAACTAAGGACATAATTGTTTATTTGCTGGAATTTAATGAATTCGATGTATGTAAGATTTATTGAGAAAACGCATTATTATGTCGGGATTTTCCCACTAACGTGAGTTGCGTTGCAGATTTCTTGGCATTTTTATGGTATTACTTCTTTCCAATTAAATTATATGTTGAATACTTAAATAGCTTACATAAACCATGTTTGTATTTGTCTTTCAAATGTGTATTTCATGACTTGTTAATCCAATTTCTTTTTTAAATTTATGAATAATAGAAACTTATTATGCACTAATTATGGTTCGAATCAATGGATATGTCAAACTAAAACCAATCTGAATAATGTTTACTTGTTGCTTGCGTAATGAATAGAGATGTGTCATTGTTGCAATAGTATTTTGTTTGTGATTAGTTTTGAGTGCGGATGGAAAGTGGTAGTCGAAATGGAAAAAAAAATTACAAGGTTTGTTAGGTTGTCCCTTTGTCCGCTGTTGTATGCGCTGTGGTAATTCCTCCAAAGGCAAAGGAAAATGGATCTAATTAGGGTATATGCGAGTTGACCTAGAATCGGTGTAAATATCGAGAGGGGTTGCTTTTGCGACCCGGTTTCGAGTCGGGAACGCAACGCAGGAAGGACACAACGTACGTGTCGCTTACCCCCGCTGACCGCCCCCCGCGCTTCAACCGTTGCCACCGCCGCCGCCTCCGACGGGCCCTGCCTTTGCCGCCTCCGTTTCGAGCTGTCCGTCTCGCGTCAGCGTCAGCCGATCGATCAGTCTGTGGCTCAAAGCAATGCACGCCAGGTCAAAAGACGTCTGCCCGGGCAGCAGCGACAACACCCTTCCACCTCGTGACAGACGGCACGTCACAGGACATTTCAATCGCAGACCCAAGATAAAACCGCCCCCGCAGCTCCAACTTTGATGTTTTAATTAGATCTGAGACAAGCAATTGACTCGTATAAATACAACCAAAAAAAAAAATGAAAACCAAAATACATATGTACAGAGTATATTATGTACATGGCGAAGGGAGCGAAGACAACAACCCCTTTCAGCCACCGACAGATGACATTTCAATGCCCATTTCCAGATATCTCCGTGGAACGAGAGAGAAACTTTGATGTTTTAATTACGTCTGATACAAATTAATGCGAATGTAGAAGGTAGCACATTTAGAAAAGGGGATTATTTTTAGAAGGCTCCATTATCTTCCATTATCCATATAAGAAGATCTCTGGCTCAACAAAAAGTAAATTGGATTCAGCTTTTGAAACGTACTCAAGAAATTCTCTATAACATAATCGTAGCAAAAATATTATCGTAGGATAATTTAAAAAGTTTTAATGCATCAAAGTTTATATCATGTTTTAGTTTTGTTAGGAAAATCAGTATATAATTTAAATTGTGTTTATTATGTTATATATAAATATAATTGTAAAGTTACAGTTTAAATGGAGTTATCTGCCGAAGTCTAAAACGCGGATCGCTCCATTCATGTGACAAATTACTATATGGAACAGCATTATAATTCGATACACATTTTTCCCATAATGAATTCAACACGCCTTTTAACCACATGTGTGTGTATATGTGTATGTATGCGTAATAATTCTTATCTCATTGAGTCCAACCATTCTCTCATATATATATATATACACATGCATACATAGACACACAACGCTCGACATCTCTTTTGCATCTCTTTCATGTCTCCTTTCTCGCTTCATCCAGGCTTCAATTCAAAGCGAAACTCATTACGCAAGCGAAATTATATTTTATTCCATTACGAACGCGTCAATTAACATAACAATTACATAAGTGGCGAGCGCAAAAAGCGAATTAGTTGCGCATGAAGAATACAAATTATTTGTGTCCAGTGTGTGCATGCGTTTGGCATCGGTTATTGTGTATAATAATAATAACAACAACAACAACGAGTTGTGTTTGGTGATCTGTTGAGATGAGGAGGCTGGAGGTGCTCTTTGTAACAAATTAAATTGTTAGCTTTGATAATCCGCGGTAGCAAAGTGAAACGTCAAATATTCCGAACGGGACCGGTTTTATTAATATCATGTTTATAGAGACAGACGCATACATAATGAGCTGCATGCATGTCGAAGAGGTGAAGGAGGAGGAGGTGGTGGTATGGCCTTCTTCGTCTTCTCATGCCGTTGCACCTTATTGTTGTTGTTTGTAGTTGTTGTTGTTGTTGAAAAGATTCGGAGTTGAGGAAATCGAGCCTCGAGAAGTATGATCTGAAGGAGGAAGGAAGACGATCGCACAATGGCCACAAATCACCGTGCAGATAAAAATGTGAAAAGCTGCTGATAGCATTCGAGTTGTCCCCTGTCTGCTCCTTGCTGCTTCGAACCTCGTTAATTGTCCCAAAGAAGGTGACACGACTCTCGGAATATTTTAATTGCTAATCAATTGGTGGGAATGGAGGAGGAGGAGGGCGAGGAATTTTAAGGCGGCGTATTAATTTAAAAAACAAAAAATCTCCTCTAAAACACCTCGACCACGAAGAGAAGATCTTCGTTTTTGTTTTCGTTTTGTTTTTGTTCGAAATTGTGAATTCCTCGGTGAGCATAAAGCACTGATATGGAGAGGAGCAATAAATTGCTGCGAGCTGTTTTTCCCCCTCTTCTTCCTCACATCTCTTTCTCTCGCGCGAGTGATCGTTGGGAATCCGCGTCCTCCGCCGTCGCCCGCCCCCGGGGCGGCGGGTATCGGATGTTGCATGGACCCAGGCCGATAAACCGGACTTGATTGACGGTCGCCGAGACACGACTTACGAACAAGTCTCCGATAAACCCCCCTTCGATGAAGAACGAAGAAGACGAAAAAATAAGAAGCAAGAGGAAGACGAAGAAGGAGGATGGACAAGAAAAAGAAAAAGTTGAGAGGAATAAATAAAAAATAAAATTCGCTATGGCATTTGCATCTATCGGTGTGGTGGTGGTGACTATCTATATACAGTCTTTCTCTCCTTCCTCCTTTTCCCCGCCAACGGTTCACTTGATCCTCTGATTTATTAGAGATCGCCTCGACGATAAACTCTACCCGCGTCCCAGATTTGACTCACCTCCTCATCTCTTTCTCTCAGCCTCAAACACACACCACGTCTAACTCAAATCGAAGTCAAATCGAATTATAATCGCGCAGAGCCTACACATCTCCTCGCGACTAATTTAATTTATAACGTAATTGAGATGTTTCGAGCAGAATTTCGAACTCTACCTAAAAGGTATTAAAGGGAATGGGAAGTAAAAAAAATAAAAAAAGAAGAGATGCGAAGCGGCGGAGAACAAAGGGGTCCAAACGCCAAACAAAGCACTTGAGGTAAATGCGAGAAGAACTTGCTATACGAAAAGTTAAGAATCAAAGTTCTGATACTCTTCCACGTAAAGCACAAGATATTTTACCGTCTCACCTCCTCATCTCTTTCTCTCAATCTCACACACACCACGTCTAACTCAAATCGAATTATAATCGCGCAGAGCCTATACACCTCCTCGCGACTAATTTAATTTATAACGTAATTGATATGTTTTGAGCAGAATTTCGAACTCTACCTAAAAGGTATTAAAGGGAAGTAAAAAAAATAATAAAAGAAGAGATGCGAAGCGGCGGAGAACAAAGGGGACCAAACGCCAAACAAAGCACTTGAGGTAAATGCGAGAAGAACTTGCTATACGAAAAGTTAAGAATCGATTCGAAGTTCTCATACTCTTCCACGTAAAGCACAAGATATTTCACAGGTTTACTACAATTTACTTATATTTGTTACCAGTAAATCACTTTTAATAAATTGTTTTTGTTTATATACAATTACTACGGTTATTATTGAAATTATGCAAACAAGATTACATTATTTAATGCAAATTATCGTATTTGAAATTTTTTTTTTTACTTTTATTGTATATAAATTATTATCAAACTGTCATAATAATTGTACAATCTACATTTGTAAATCAAATATTTTCACGTTGTTATCTTTACTTTTCAATATATTTTGGACTGCATCGGTAAAAGCAACTAGTCTGGTAATTAATCACTTCAGTGGTGCGTTAGTACAATTCTTAAGTAAAAACTGTGATTAAAATATAACGTGATGATTCGATCTTGCATTCGATGAAGTGAGTTTAACTGTTGTTGTTGTAATCTTTGTTGAAAGCTTTTGGATATTGGTAGGAAGGAGACGAAGAAGACAAGACGGTCGCTGGTTGTTTGAAAACTGGTCTGTGTACAGGAGATGGTAACACTGTGTACAGTGTTTATTGGTGCAAGGTGTTTAGGAGCTGGTCTCGGGTTTCCTTCGGCAATTTGTTTGGGCTGATGTGGGTTTGATGGACAAGGTACAAATTCGGGTATTTATCCGGTGTAATGAGGACCGGGTCTCGAGGTACCGGCCGTCGTCGCCGCCGCCTCCCCTTCTCCCTTCCCTTCCCCGCGCCCGTTAAATAGGGGGGTTTTAATTAAAGAATGTTGGTCTAGACTGTTGAGATAAGAGTTGTCTGGTCGTAATGTAGTAACAAAGAAGGCGTAAATCAACGGTGCGCCATCGAAAACGTCTCTGGTGAGATATATAGTAGCGAGATAGACGGGGAACGAACGGGGAACCCCGACCGTAATAACTTATAGCCGATACTCTTAGTATAATAGCTGAAAAAGAAGAGAAGACAATGCGCCAAACTGAGGTTGAGGAGGGGAGAAGGTGGAAGAGAACGGATGAGTGACATGTTGTTCGCGCCACCCCAGTTTTATTATTTCTGTTGCCCCGACGGACGGATCTTCCTTCACCCACCCCAAAATTTTTTAGTAGTCCACATTTTTTCCAATGTGTGTAGTTTTATTTTACTTGTTTTATTTTTGGTGGTATAGGGCTGCGCCCCGCGCGAAATTGCTAACTATCCCATCGAAGTGGAACTAAAATAAAACGGCACAGCATAGCCCCACTTAAGTGTCCGCACGGCCATAAAAACATTTTATTACTCAATAATAGCACACATCCACACACTGCATGATACACCGAAATGACAGGGTACAGGGGGCTAAATTGCTCTACGGTCCGTGTAGTTCCATCATTTTAATTTCCCCCGCCGCTCGGGCGCGCTTTAAGCTCTATGATTTATAAAATTGGATGCTTCGAGTGGCGACGAAGATCCATAATAACAATATATATATATACATACACATACACAGATGATTGTGGGGCGCAAAAATATAATAATATCGGGGTTGAGTAATATTGAAGAAGGGCGGACCCGAAGAAAAAGTTTAAAATAAAAAAAGAGAAGAATTGGATGGCAGCATGTATGATGAACATAAAAATGGGGGGACCCCTCTAATTTCATGTCGTTTTCAAATTGGCCCGAACGAAGGAAAAGCTTCCCCCCTCGGTTTTTGCACAAAGGAAGAAGACGACGCAGAAGAAGAAATAATTGACCGGTTTAGTGCTAGCTCGCTTCTTCCCCTTTAGCCGCCTCCAACCCGAATTCACTCACTCATTCACTCACTCACTGCTCAGTTCACCGTGACGTGATGGAGTTGAGATGGAGCAGATGATTATTCCGATGGATAATTTGCCCTCAAGACGCCGACTTTTATTGAGGGGGGCACGCACCTCCCAGAGCCCACTTTTTTTTCTTTTCAAATTGATTCAATTTAGATCTGCAGGAGAAAAAAATGTGCCAAAATTTATCCACAGATGCCACGATCTTTGCTATCGAACTTACCTTACTTTATACAACATTTTATTCCATTCAAAATTGTTTTCTTCTTCTTCAAAAAAAAAAACTATAAATCATTGTATAACATCAAAAGTTGTCACTTTGTACAATGTAAAAAAATACAAGAGTTTATATTAAAAACAAATATGTAAGATGTAGTGTTATGTAAGTAACATGACTTCGTCTAATTATTATTATTGGAGGAAGTAATTCATTTTGTTTAATGCACGATTTGTACGTAATCGAGTTATCCATTCTCCAGATGTCATTTTGACAACATTAAAATTATCGTTGCCAGGCAATTGAAACCATCTGTCGTTTCGTTACAAAAAAAAAAAATATAATAAATATGTCTACGTACAAAATAAAACAATATTGTTTACAGTAATATACATAAATGAAACTTAACATTCTTACAGTAGTCAATTCTACAATTTATGTTTAACCCGCATCAGTTTTTATAAATGATTATACATGAACTGTATTCAAATATAATTATGTAAATTAACGTATAAGTTTGTAACAAAAAATTTTCAAGTTTATTATAATTAATACGTTATTATAAATTATTGTAGGTACAAAGTATGAATGGTTTAATTATTAAAAATAATAGTTTTCTGCTCAAAATGATTGAAGCTGTGAGCTCGAATTACTACATGTAGCGCTAATGGGTTTCAGTTATTAACGTCAGAAACTTTGATGCATTCTTCCGTATTGAGCAATAAATATAAAAAAAAGTGTATGAAAGATTTCCGTAACGCCATACACCAATTACGGATGTCATTGTCTTCGATATTTCCGTTGCGGTAATCTTCGTTATTGAATGGTTTAGGGTCTTTCGGTAATGGAAAAAGTGCGTGATGGGAAAGGGCACAAGCTCACGCCAAGTAATTAACGTTTAAAGTGAATTGTTTCGTAGCAGGCGGACGGGGATTCCTCAAAAAAATAAAACCGTGGCTGTACGAAGCCGGTGAAGGGGCGAAAATGAAAAAGGCACACACCGGAATGTTGACATAATGAGCCGATCTGGATTTATTTTCGTGTTGTTGTTGTTGTTGGTCCGCCGTCCAGACAACCGGTTTTCGTGTACGTCCATCCATCCACCACGCATATCCATCCACAACCACAACCACCGAACCATCATCACGTAAATGGTGCATCCGGTAAAACACTGGACAGGAGGACACCGCATTATCTGCTGCATGTTGTCCTCTTTGAACAAGGCATATATATTCATGGCCTACCCTCAGGAACGTAACGAAAGCGAAAAAAGAAACAATAAAGAGAGGAAATGAACAAGAACAGAAAACCGTATATACAAAACACACAGAGAAGGAAAAAAAAATAAACAAGTAACAGGCATATTACGGAGGACATTTAGATAAATTTGGCGCCAACGCTCGTCCTCTCTTTCTTTCTCTTCTCTTGTTATTGCAATATTTAAAACGGACGACCGCGAATTTCGGGTGCATTGACACCACTCAGTATATAATCTTTATGGACTGGTATTTTATTTTCTCCCCTTCTTTGCATGCACACATATCTTCATTTAGATAAGTCCCAAAACCAACAATTCCAAATTTTCTATTCTTTTACTACAATTTATGCTTTGAATAATATCAACGATTTTCTTTATTTTATGTATTCCAATTCATGATTATTTTATATTTTTCAAGAATGTGACATTAATGATGTAATTATTTATTGAGATCTTTTTAGTTAATGAATGCAATAAACTAAATTTTTGTAATGAGATAATTTCGAGAGGGGACATAAGTCAAGTTTTATGTTTGAGAGATATGTAATAAGGGAAAGTTTTGTAGATAGTTAACTGGAAGTTGGAAATACCAATGTTATAAATTGGCAATTAGCTTATTGTGTCGCTGTCAAAGTGACATATGTCGGAGAGCGTAAAAGTGGATGCGAGCAATTTAACTCGGCATTAATTAGTTTTTATGGGATCGAGAAGGAAGGGACATCCTCGGCGCGGCCTTTAGAAAGTTGGGAAAAAACGAACTTCATAAATTTGATTTTATTAATCCCCTTCCGAGCGCTCTGTGACACATTGATGTATGCTCTGACCGTTTTATACTCTAATTATCGATTATTATCGACGGAATTAAGCCCAATTTGGATGGGGAAATGGCTTCCTCTGTAGCGTCTCGAAGAGCGAAGGCTTCGTTCGTTTCTTGAGCATGTTATTTTTTTTCCCTTCTTTCGATCGTTCATCCAACAGTTCTTTTCCTCCCCCCGATGCGTGTGAGTTATCGGCAGGAAACCATAAATATAAATTTTCGAGAAAGCAGCTAATCAAACACTCTTTCTCTCGCAACGGTTGCTCAGACCATGGGTTAAAGAGAGATGGTCTTGCGTTTCGGAAGGTGATCAAGAAAGACCATGATGCAGTCAAGGTCGTTACGTGTTGCGGTGTACCCGAGCTGCTGCTGCTGCTTTAGCGTTCTTCTTCCCACAGGTCATAAACAAATAGGGCGTATATAGAGTGAGTGTGTGTGTTTGCAGAGCCTGTTTGGCACTTGATAAGATTATTATTTGTTTCGTTCCTCGAACGGCTCTGTGGGAAATTTAATTATTGAGGTTGAGGGAACGGGATCACGCGAACTGGATTAGAGTGAAGACATAAATCAGTCACACCTGAGACGTTACAAGGTCCGCACTGTCCGCGATAATAGAGACATATGCGAGCATAATTAGCAATTACCATACGAAGATTGTTCGATGGGAATAAATTATGGTCCCAGCTGCTGAGGCGGCGTTTTATCAACAACAACAACAAAAAAAATGTTACTTCGAGGAGCAATAACAATAAACGGAGGTCGGATGATGGAAGAACAAGAGCTGCAAGACCAGTTCAGTTCAGGAGTGCATCCATCCTCTCCTCCAGTTCGATAATTTTCGGATGGCTCTCGAGAATGGACGTGATCACGGCCGTATCAGATGTGCATGAGTCAGACGTAAATCATAATTTTTATTGCGGCGATAAATTAAATTGGGAAAAGTAAAATGCAAATGATCACTGTACGTGAATAATATATATATCGATGATTCTCTCATTCGTCTCGGATGGAAAGGTTACTTCTGCGATTTATAACGATTGCATTCGCGTTAATTAATTATGATTTTCAGGTCGGGGGGGTAAAATGTTTGGACAGACGTAAGGCGAGGAACGTTGCGGGAGGATAATAACAATTTACGTAATGCCGCCGATGCGAATCAATAAACGCAGTTCATTTTCAATACATGCATATATATATATATGGGTATTGGTATATAGTTCATATCGGATTTAGCGCTTTGGGACTGGAACGAATTGATCGCCCCGTGTGACGACTGATTGACGACATTGATACACGCGAAGTGTGTGATTCATGGTTTTCCAATGCCCGTAAAACTCTCCAGTCTGCCCAGAATTTATCATTTTGCAACCCAACCCAATGGGGATATACACCGATACAAAACAAACGGCCGATCGAGAGAGAGAGAGAAAAAAAAAGAGCAACAAAAGCAGAAAATGGTGTAGTACAGCAAACAGGGGTTGAGTAAATAAACGAATTTACAGTTTCACCCTCAAACAGTCAAAATAAACTTTGGTCGGCCATGTTTGCATCGTTTTTGGAACTCCTCTCGTCCACTCATCAAGTATTAATCCGGAGGCAGTAAGACACGGTGTAGGTGGCAATAACTTGCCCGTTACCAGATCGTAAAGTCCGGGTTACGACTCTCCTGCCCCGGAGTTTACTTGCCACTTTGGTGCCTCATAAACCACCGCCAATGATTTGTTCAATACACAACCGCAATATTACTGTATACTAAAATCCAACAAACAGCATAGACCATTCAAACTATACATTTACCATCATCAATAAAACTTTACCAAAGACCAACAACACTCATCTAACATTTATTACTAATACTATCAAAGAAATCTCAGGTACCAAAAAAGTAAAATTACCAATAGAGTTCAACAACCTAACAACATGATGCACAATAATTGTTTATTATTCCTGAATGTTGTAAATCATGCATGTATATATTCATTAGTTACTAAATGAAATACATAATACAAGTATAATCAAATGTAGCAAGTCACGTTTTGCAGGTGGGGTAATGAAATTTCTGCATAGCAACTGATGAATCTCTACTGTCTATTCCATATTTTGCTTATATTTTGCAAGAACCTCTCCTAGTAATCTAGAATTTGCATTGTTCAAATCATAATTTGCTTCAGTCAAAAGTCAGTTTAGTTTTTACATAAATATTAAATAATTATAGCTAATTATTCTTGCTATTAAATGTATTGATAAATTATGTTAATTTTAATGATTGTAGTGTAAACGGTATGTAAACAAAACGAGTGTTTATCAAAAAAATAAATAAATAGAACAAGCAGAGAGACAAAACGATGTTGAAAGTAAATTTAATTAACCGGAATGCATTTTAATTAAATTGGCTTCGCTTTGGCCGAGTGAACTATTTCGCAATACTGGAAAATAATAAAACATGAAAACTAAGGATGGCGAGGATATATGCGAGTAGGAACACACGCAGTGAGAGAGCGAGTGTAGAAGAAGAAGAAAATTTAATGATTTGTTTCGTTCTAATGGTATTTGCTGTAAAATACGTGTATTTATGGGCCTCAGTTTGTGAGATCGAGCGGAACACACCCACGGAGAGGTATTAAAATTTGCCACTCCTTCCTTTTATTGGCATATGATATAACGCGGTTTAATTGAAATTTACTTTGCTTTGAATAAAACAACAATTTTGTGTTTTTTACTTTACGCCATCTCTTGGTTAAATATGTCTTTTAAATATCAATTACCTGTCAATAATTGATTTTTTTTTAAAAACGAGTGGAGAAAAGATACAAAGGATTCTCTTTGGGTTATGGATAACAATTATGATTGATGCAATCTTGAGTGCGTCTCTCAATTACAATCGGATGGAAAACCGCCGTTTAATAAATGAATTATTTCGGAATTGATTTGGTGCAAGTATGTGTGTGCCATTGGGTGCAATTTAAAACCGATTTAACATCTTTATGAGTGATGGCCAGATTGGATGAGAGAGGAGAGTTCGGTAGTCCGAAGTACTCGGACACTTGCTGAGCAGCGTCTGTTCTCGCTCTCTTCCGAGGCTCCAGCCTTCGTTCGCACTTACTGCCGCTTGCTACTAGAACCATTTTAATAGATACATTAATTATGATTGATTCTTGGTGTCAGTTAGATCAAATAAAAGTATAAATCAATACGGAATACATAAACTCACACGTGACGTGACCTCAGCCAATTGACTTGGCCATAATTATCATGAGTAATGGTGGAGAAACCGAGCGTTCATTCGAGAATATAAGAGTGTATGTATGTATATGTGCATATGCAGACACACACAGACAATTTATTTATTCTTCGGAGGCCCTCTCCATCGACCTCTCCTCATCCTCCTCACTCGTCTCCTCCACCTCCCTCGTCGGCGACGAGCGATTTATTGTTTTTTCGTATTTAAAATATTATTTTACGGCTCGCCAGTTGTCAGTCCTTCGATGTTTATTGGACGCTCCCGCAGTATTTCTGAATTTAGACATGACACGGAGGACGACAGAGTGAGTCCAGATGAGGAACAACGGCATATGATATTTCATATTTTATGGCACCATCACCGCTCTCTCTCTCATTTTGTATGTGAACGCAACACGCTTTATTCACTTGATCAAGAAGCTAATATTACAATTGCAACTATCTATTTGTTATTTGGTAGTAGGTAGTCGAAGATCACACGTATTTTCGATTAAGCCAATTCCATTGATACATTGCAATCAAAACCAATTGAAAATTGTAATTGCTTCATCTCCTTGAGGTTGACAAACATTGCATTTAATTTAAAAGCTATTTCATTTCCAAACCTAAATTAATTATTATATATCGAACAATTAAGTTTAACATAAATAAAAAAGTTGATTCAATTAAGTTACGCTTTAGTTATATTAACATTTAGGTGGAAAACTTATAAAAGCGAAGTTCTGAAGCAGCGAAACTTAAATAAATGTAAACGCGCGTTTATGAAAATCGAGTGGATCGAGTAACAAAAAGTAATTGTATAGTTATTTATTTATGTAATCTCGAGTGCGTGTGTACGAATAGTGGACATAAATCAATTCCCGTTTGACCTTTTAATGCTCGTCTCCGTATACCAAGAGTACTATATAGCAAAGTGAGCTTTTTTTTTCAAACAATTATTTAAAACAAATTACTTGGAAAGCTCCTCCTGCAAATACCCATTGGCCGACACACGTTAACCAATAGGGTTGAATTCAATATCTCGACACTTTCATCAGACCATATTTACCATTCCTTAGTTGTTGTTTTTTTTGTTATATCCTTTTCCTACTCTCAATAATGAAAGGAGTCAGTTTGCAAATTAGCTTCGAAATGACATCGTATAAATTCCGTAGTTGTCAGGAGTAAATCTTCGATGCTAATTCCGTGTACCTGCGTTATAAATAAACCGCGGAACGGATCGGTCCGCTTTTCCCCCCTTTTTTCGCGCGCGCTCACGATTTTCCCCCCCATTCGAAGCATAAAACCCACAGATTATTATAGATAATTTCGAACGAAAATCGATTCTGCATAGTCGAAGCCGCACTATAAAATCCTGATTTATAACAGAACCGTGCTGCTTTTTCTGTAAACAAATCGACGTTTCTGATTTTTTTTCCCGAAATCGAATCGGTAAAATCCATTCGATTCCGGTCAATCAAACGTCTTCAACACGATTTATCACGCCCCCATTTCGGACTAATTCCACATTTGATAAATGTGCATATTTTATATAATTACACCGTTCGCAATCGTGACGAATAACCGTTCGGAATGCGCCCCAGTATAAATCATAACTCTATTATTCAGCTTTTCTATTTTTGTTATTTCAACGTGGTATATATTTTTTTTTTCCAATGTTGTTATCGATTTCATTAAAATGCCGACTGACAGCTGTCGCCATTGACATTACGTCACGTTGATTGATTGCCGACAAATTAAGTTTTCTACTCGTTTTTTTTTTATTTCTGGTTGTTAGCTTTTATGGATTATGGCATCATAATTATATCGATTTTTGTTATTTATTAATTCATTCTCTCTCTCGACAAAATGGTAATGAGAAATGTGCATTAAGATTTAAATTTAAGAAGTTTACATTGTGCTGTTAAGACGTTGAGAAATTTATTGATGCATCGGATTTCTCACGTATTTACGAAGCTCATCGCACATTAGTAAGGAATTTCTTCACGTCTTTTGCAAGTTGATCTTTAGTTGCAAAGTATAAGGGGTACCGCGTGGCGAGGATATGGGTCTTAAGGTTGGACAATCAATTGGTTTGCGCAAAGTTTCGCATGCAGATGGGATGGAAAACAGTTGGGTAACATTTCGGGCGTGATGAGATCAGGTAAAAGCCTGTGTCGCCGAAGAGCAGAGAGAGGGAAAAGGAAAAAAAAACGAAGAAGAAGTAAAATAAAGTGGAAGGCGAGAGCGGCGTGCGGGAAGAGGAGGTCGTGGAGTTTTGGAGGTCGTATATTAGGGAGACGTGGTGTGCTGGTGGCAGTTGCTATTCCTCCAGAATGTAGCCGGGGATGCAGCTTGTCCCTTTCGGACATAAATCACTCAAGCCGCTGTCCGCAACGCTGACTGCTGAAGATTTGCGACTAAGCAAATGTCACAGGGGTCAGAAGAACAACAGGGAAGAAACGGAAAACAAGGGATGACGACGGTGGATGCGGCGGCTGCGTCGGATGCTGTGCTTCATTAAGTACCACGGCCTCATTTCGATTATAACCCGATTAGCTCGGGAGACAGTGTTGGGAGAGGCGTTCCAAAAAGAGAAAGAAGCCCAGGAGTGATTTGATGGCGGATTGACGGAATATTAAAATCTATCTAATTACCTCTCTCTTTCTTTGCGCCCCCTTCCGTTTACTTCCGCTCGTCTCCTTTAAATAAGCTGTCACTTAAAACTACTACGTCAGGAACACGCTCTTCTTTCTATTTTATTATTATTTTCATTAATCCGCTAATTAAAGCTCAATTTACTTTTAATATCCGTCTTAATTAACAGCTTAAATCCACAAAGTAATTATCATCTAAAACAATAACAATGATTTACCTAAAACAAATAAAACAAACTATTAATTGTGCGACATTTCCTCAGCCAAACGAAATTTCTAAATTTGTCAACGATTGCGTAAGCGCACATTGGCAAAGAATCATCGAAAAATTCAACATGATAAATAAGTTCGAATAGAACCATATGCCTAGACACATCAGAACACTGACAAGTCTCAAGTGGCGAAATGCACAACATCTAATTATAATAAATACATACAGTCAATGTTTGCTGTTATTATTATTACTTTGTGTGTCGTTAATAGTTTAATGAATAACCAATTAAGTGACATATGACAGGTCTGTAACGGTTTCGTTCGCTTATCAATTCGAAATAACATTATTTCCAACATCGGTAATAGATTCTCATTAAGCAATTATCGTGCAATTAACGTAAGAAATTAACGTGAGAAGTGTGCGTTTTTTAAGAGAGTAATTAACTATACACACTAAAGATGCATAAAAAACGATATCTGAATGAATATAATTATTTTGAACTTTTCCCAATATTTTATTTATTTGTATTTTCTCTTAATATGTTTGTTCAGAAACAGAACTTTAAGTTGAGCTTTTAATGAATTTTTTTTTTCTCTGTGTGGTTTCGAACGCTTGATGTCATTTGAATTGGAACGATGGTGAGAAGTGAAAGCGCGAGATTTCAGTTGTAATTGCACACGGTGGAAATACAGCTTCCAGCAAGTTCTGCAATGAAATGTTAATCGGAGCTGCGACGGCAATTGATAAAAATTGATAACATGCAGATTTACTCGTATACATCGAGCATCGACTTTATGTGCACATTGTCAATTTGCTTTTCATTGTCTATGATTTTGATAAAAACACATTTTATATGGCCGCTCGGACAATGCCGTCTTTGACACATTTATCGATGCTCCTCTCTCCGCAAAACTATAGAAGCGCGCTTCAAAAGTGCACGATGATAGATTCACAATGAGAGGGAGCTTTGCGCGATTATTTTTACCCTGTTTCGTTACAATGATTTTGTTGAAAACTAAGCCAACCTTTTTCTCTCTCTCAAACACATTATCTTTCCCTCGTTTTGTTGCACAATTGAAAGAATAAAAAGCGTCCAGTCCAGATTCGTTGCTAATTCTGTGTGTTTCTTTTATTTTTTTTCAGGTAAGAGTCACACTTCCACTTCGATTTCCTACAATGCAGTGCAAATTCGGAACGAGTGATTTACGGCCTACCCAAAGCTATAACTCAGTTTTTTTTCCCTGGATATTCTAGGTAGTTGGATAATTCGATATTATGCGACGGAAGTAAGAAATTTAATAAACTAGCGTTGAATTAACATTGACAGTTTCACATTTTTTTTTTGGGGGTGACTACATTCT
Organism: Nicrophorus vespilloides; assembly: GCF_001412225.1. Classification (NCBI taxonomy): domain Eukaryota; kingdom Metazoa; phylum Arthropoda; class Insecta; order Coleoptera; family Silphidae; genus Nicrophorus; species Nicrophorus vespilloides. The sequence goes on from NW_017099630.1 coordinate 27,253, forward strand.
CTCTTTTTCTCTCTCTCTCTTCATCTTTTTTTTTTTTATATTGTTCCTCCATGGACATGTTTGATCGCGTGGCATATTTATGTCCCGACAACTGGCACCCAGATATACATGCACACACAAAGTGTGCGGACTACAGAGTTTCATGATGAATGTTTAGCTATTGTAGCCCCCTCGAACTACCCTTTCTGCAAAGAGACGGCACAATATCAATCCATAAATCAAAGAGCGATAGATAAATTTGCCAGACAACAAAAAGCAATTGCACAAAAAAAAAACTAAATTTATATATATTGGGAGTTCAGGTCATTTGGACATGTGTACCAAAAAGTGCAGAGCGCTCAAAACAATAGTGTATATCGATCTTTTGGTGACCTCGGAGATGATACAGGTGGGAACGGATGATGTTCTTAGTCTAACCCCGATGGCGATCCCCTGCATATGATAACCAAGGCTAATTATTTTGTTTGATGTGCGTGTTTGCGCAAACAAAGAAGATCTGCTCCCCTTTGTAAAAGTAATCGCAAGTAAAAATCTATAATTGAACATGTCACTTAACAATTAAGCTCTCAAACGGTGATACATGTTAAAGGTAGAGAAATAAGCAACCCGTTCGGTGTAAGTGTGTGAGTGCGTGAGACTAGTGTTAGTGTGTGTGTATGTATTTTGTACGTGAGAGAGTGTGTGAGTGAACAGGGATTAAATCCCATCTGCAGCGGCAGCACGCGCGCGTAGAGCTTTCGCTATCCGAATGCCCTCGGGTGCTCATCAAACGGAATCTCTTGTAAATGTTAAACCATTCCCAATTTATTAACGACAGGTCAAAAATGGCAGATTTCCCCGCCGGCCTCAGCTCTTTGTGTATATGTACGTATGGATGTGTCCGTGTGTTACAGACGCACGCATTTGACGGGACCCCATCATCGTCCTGGTGTCAGGAATGCTCCGATCCTGGGAATCTCTTTGAACATATTACATAACAAAAATAACGATATCTTTGAAACATTACGTTCTACGCACCCGTCAGCCCCGAAGCAACAATACTCTCCTCAGCCAATTAACCGAAGCTTACCTAACTTGTACTTAATCCAATTACGAACTTTCACCGTTTGGTGTCCACAATCATCAAGTCAATTATTTATAATCATTTGTATTATCAATCTCTTCATAGTATAAAGAATAATTGATAACAAATTTATTCCTGTATAAAGCTACTTTCTTTTATGAACGAATGTTGAAAAATCCTAATATTAGAAAAAAAAACTACAATTTTTGAAATTATCAAATTGGTTTTGAGTTTTTAATTAAAAAGTTTTTGTTTCTTTATTATGAAATTGTCATGCTGCGACAACAATGAGAAAAATAATGTCGGGCTATGAAAACTGCAAGTGAAAAGTTTCACAATTTCTTGAACTTATTCATTATTTAACATGTAAAAAATTTATTACTGCAACCAAGCTTCCGCATTTCTTTATAGTAGATTTTGCATGTAAAAGCTAATATATCATTAAATAAAATATACAGGTAACAATTTATATGGAAAATACAATTTGTATTTTATAAATTTTAAATTAGTTTATGGAAAAACTTTGTATTCATTTTATTTAGATCAAAGCATAAATATTGTTGCAGTTTTGTAGTATTTATTGATATGTTAAGCATTCGGAAGAATTTTCGAAAATGGATTTCAATCAGAAACGTCAAATGCGGTCGTCTACAATTTTTGAAATTATCAAAAAAAAACTATGGTTTTGAGTTTTTAATTAAAAAGTTTTTGTTTTTTTATTATTATCTATGCAAGTGAAAAGTTTCACAATTTCTTGAATTTATTCATTATTTAACATGTAAAAAATTACGCATTTCTTTACAGTAGATTTTGCATGTAAAAGCTAATATATCATTAAATCAAATATACAGGTAACAATTTATATGGAAAATACAATTTGTATTTTATAAATTTTAAATTAGTTTATGGAAAAGCTTTGTATTCATTTTATTTAGATCAAAGCATAAATATTGTTGCAGTTTTGTAGTATTTATTGATATGTTAAGCATTCGGAAGAATTTTCGAAAATGGATTTCAATCAGAAACGTCAAATGCGGTCGTCTACAATTTTTGAAATTATCAAAAAAAACTATGGTTTTGAGTTTTTAATTAAAAAGTTTTTGTTTTTTTATTATTATTTATGCAAGTGAAAGTTTCACAATTTCTTGAACTTATTCATTATTTAACATGTAAAAAATGTATTACTGCAACCAAGCATCCGCATTTCTTTACAGTAGATTTTGCATGTAAAATTTATATGGAAAATACAATTTGTATTTTATAAATTTTAAATTAGTTTATGGAAAAGCTTTGTATTCATTTTATTTAGATCGAAGCATAAATATTGTTGCAGTTTTGTAGTATTTATTGATATGTTAAGCATTTGGAAGAATTTTCGAAAATGGTTTTCAATCAGAAACGTCAAATGCGGTCGTCTACAATTTTTGAAATTATCAAAAAAAAACTATGGTTTTGAGTTTTTAATTTAAAAGTTTTTGTTTTTTTTATTATTATCTATGCAAGTGAAAAGTTTCACAATTTCTTGAACTTATTCATTATTTAACATGTAAAAAAATTATTACTGCAACTCGTAAAACAAAGCTTCCGCATTTATTTACAGTAGATTTTGCATGTAAAAGCTAATATATCATTAAATAAAATATACAGGTAACAATTTACATGGAAAATACAATTTGTATTTTATAAATTTTAAATTAGTTTATGGAAAAGCTTTGTATTCATTTTATTTAGATCAAAGCATAAATATTGTTGCAGTTTTGTAGTATTTATTGATATGTTAAGCATTCAGAAGAATTTTCGAAAATGGATTTCAATCAGAAACGTCAAATGCGGTCGTCTGTGTGTATATATAGATAATAAATAGTAATGAGAATCGGACGGTGATTTGCGTTAGTCGAATATGTCAACATTTAAAGGAGTTATTGGGAGTGTTTATACAGTATGATGTGGAGTCGGTTGGCTTTAATTTACGGATCAAAATTTAATGTAAAATGCATTATTAGCATCAATCACGGATATTTGCAATTAAAATTGAACGCTTCGAAGCCCCGGACGGGGGAATGCGAAATATAAATTCCTGGGGAAAATACTAATAATGACGATCATGTCAAATATATATATATATATATAAAATAGAAATGCACGTGAGCGACGTAGGGAAAATATAATAAATGAAATAAAATAAAAGGGAATCGACCGGAAGCGGAAACGGGAACGGTAGGAGGATGGACGGATGTAGAAATATATATATAAATAAATATGGTATATAAAAAGTAAATAAATAAAAAAAAGCAATAGCAGCAGCAGGAAGCATATCATGGAGCTACAAAACAGCGAGCAGAGTGAGGAGAGTGGACCAAAAAGGTTTGATACATCGTTTTTCAATCAATGTCGCGACCCCATAAAATATTCCGGTGATCAGCACTTGACAACCCCGCGCATATATTTATATCCACACACACTCTAACTAAATCATCATTAATACGGGAATCCATTTTAAACATTCATTAACTTGTTCATCGACTGCTGTGTCAGCCATACATAAAACCTTCGGAGATCGATGGATGCGATGCATTTTCCAAAACCAGAAACTTTGATGTTTTAAGTGTTTTTAGTTGTATGATTTGTGGATGTAACTAAGTTTTGTGAATTGTATATCTGCTCTTTAAGTAATACGATTTGAAGGTGGATGAAGAGGTGGGGAATGAAGAATATTAGGAATTGGTGTTTGACGGTGGGGGAGGCTGAAGGTGAAAGCGCGATGGCGGATGCATGTGTTTGGATCAGTGAGTCAGCGTTGATGGTGATTGAATGTCTTGATGGATATCTGCCATTACTGGTGACGGTTTTAAGAACCCGATGGCTCCACCCATCCACCCACGCATCTGGCGGCGCTGAGTGTTGTTCCATGCGACTCGGAACAACTGTCAAACCATTCGTCTTTCAGGCATCTGGACCCTCCGCACCTCACCACTACCATCCACGAGGTGCTGCGTTCCCTCCATTTCTGTTGCTCGCTGTTTCAGGAAGGACGATGAAATTATTGATAAAACGACCAAACGGTGATATATCACGTCCCATTTAAAGTTTCCTCCTTGGTCCTCTCCGTCGCCCGAAAGAGGGAAGTTTTATTCAAACACACTTAGGTATTTGATGGTTGATGGATGGCGGGGCCGGCGGTAAAGGGGACAAGAGACAAATCCCTGCCATTTTCGGTCCACTCTCACGAGACTGGATATCTCTCCTACTAATACGTAAGCTATCATTGTCAGACCGACAACGGCCATCCGTCAAAGCAAACATAATCATGGACGAGGAAGAGAAAAAAATATATATATTCCCCGCCACCTCAACTTAGATTCCGTAAACTACCAAGAAGAAAAAGAAGCAGAAGCGCTCCAGAGGCATCCAGAAAGCACACGCGTTTTGTAATATGTGCGTTAGTTCGTTCTATATTTCTCCTCGTCAGCTTCCAGTCTCCATGCATCACCCGGTTGACACTTGCTGTCCCATATATCACCGGCCAGTCTCTCCCGGAGAGCCGACTTATTTGCATACACCGAGAGCCTTCCTACCTCCCACCCATCCTTCCATCCTCTCTCCATGTCTCTCTTGATGCTCTGTGTGCCTCCTGCTTTTTTTTTTGTTGTTTCTGTTTCAACTTCACTTCTTCCAGCTTGGAAATTTATTACACGACTAATGCACCCCAAAAAAAGATCACCAAACAGACACACACACACACACACGAGCAGAACTATAATAAAACTTTGCTCCTTCACACATAAAACCCGACCCAACAAATTGGCCCCAATTCCGACGCAATGTATGGTACAGCAAATGTAGCCCACGTTACACAACTTAGGTGTGCATAATTTATGAAACCTCGACAAATCCGACCCTCAGAGACAAAAAAAAGAACATTAATCGCACCTTCAGCATTCGCGACTTTGACTAATACCAATTTAGAACATCACTAGTAAAACTGAAAACACCTATCTTTATACCTGAAATTTAATTAAATAAATTAATTTCATAAAAAAGTATAAAAATAAAACACGAAATCCAGCAATTATATATTTTTTTAATCACGTAATTTAATTGTGCTTAATGCGCTGAAAAACAATGGGAATCCAATACGAAATTGCTCGTAAATTTGAAGATTAAACATGATATTAATTAAAAAAAAATAAATAAATAAATAAAAAACAAACATAATAATAGCAGCAACAACAATAGTAATTGCAGCTGGAAAACGTAACGATTTATGGAGGAAACTTATCGAAATTGAAATTTATTTTATTTACATTTTATTCGGCTAATCCCACGCACGCAAATTTAACATTTGCATAAATAATTACAATTTTATGTGATCATTGTTTGTAGCGACGATAAAAGTACGTTCGTTAAACGAGACGAAATGAGAGCGTTAATTAAAAATGATGCATCGTGTAAATTACAAAATTTGCATTTACTTGTGACGAAAATATAGCTAATCAAATTGACATATGTCATTTTGCTATTGACATATGTCATTTTATTATTGACATATGTCAAAGAAAAGAAATATTAATGACATTTCAAATTGTTCTTCAACTAGTTGTTGTATAATTTTTCGCTTAATCTAAGAAAATAAGTAAATGGAAGAGATTACTCATTTACTTGTGACGTCAATATAGCTAATCAAATTGACATATGTCATTTCGGTATTGACTTATGTCATTTTATTATTGACATATGTCAAAGAAAATAAATATTAATGACATTTCAAATTGTTCTTCAGCTAGTTGTTGTATAAGTTTTCTCTTAATTTAAGAAAATAAGTAAATGGAGATTACTCTTTTACTTGTGACGTAAATATAGTTAATCAAATTGACATATGTCATTTTGCTATTGACTTATGTCAGTTTACTATTGACATATGTCAAAGAAAAGAAATATTAATGACATTTTAAATTGTTCTTCAACTAGTTGAAACAATTGTCAATTTAAATCATTTCTTCTCATTTTATATAATTAGTTTACCTATTATGTAACGCTTCATATATATTGAAATGTTTAATTAGTAAAATACTAATTAATTAACTTGATTGTTGCTAAAAAAAAAATTCATATTATATATGTTTTCTTTTAATTTAAGAAAATAAGTAAATGGAAGAGATTACTCATTTACTTGTGACGTAAATATAACTAATCAAATTGACATATGTCATTTTGCTATTATGTCATATTATTATTGACATATGTCAAAGAAAAGAAATATTAATAACATTTAAAATTGTTCTTCAACCAGTTGAAACAATTGGCAATTTAAATAATTTCTTCTCATTTTATATAATTACTTTACCTATTATGTAACGCTTCATATAAATTGAAATGTTTAATTAGTAAAATACTAATTAAATAACTTGATTGTTGCTAAAAAAAACGTTCATATTATATATGTTTTCTCTTAATTTAAGAAAATAAGTAAATGGAAGAGATTACTCATTTACTTGTGACGTAAATATAACTAATCGAATTGACATATGTCATTTCGGTATTGACATATGTCATTTTGCTATTGACATATGTCATTTTATTATTGACATATGTCAATTTGATTCAAATTGTTCTTCAACTAGTAGAAACAATTGGCAATGATTTACGAATTATTTGTTAAATCCGGAACCACTTGTCTATTAATAATTCCGATTCTGTTGGAGCGGTTCTTCCCTGGACATGCATACATGCATAGCTACAAACATACAAATTTTTCGATATTTTTTTTCGCTTTGGTTGCGTTGCTCTATTATGAAATGTGTGTGCGTTCGTTATGCGAGGCAGGCGGGCAGGCGTTTTCGGTTTTAATTAACCGAGAGCGTCCCGAAATTCGAAATGGATTCAATTAGTCGGTCCGGTAGATGAATGGAAATTAATAAATTATGATGAAATTTATGGGGCAATAAATATGTCGGTATTAGCGGTAATCGCTTTAAAAGCATGAAGCGTTTTTCCAAGGGGTGACCGGATCCCAACCACCCCCACACAAAACGACCGCAAAAAAACAAAGTTGGATTCACTCAATCATCAAGCTTTTCGGAAATTATAACCGAATAAGAATTAGCAATATTATTTAATTTTTTTGGTCGGTGCGTGTAAAGGGTAATAATATCTATGTTTGCAATTGCAAATGCAAATGCACAAATTCTACAGGATGAAAAAATCGGGACGCTATTGATGCGTTTGTGGATTGCGCTTTGTGAATGTATATGTGTGTGCATATATATATATATATATAAATAAATGTGTGTGTGTGTTTTGGATGCGAGGGTTCGCATATTGTGCACGTTGAATGGCCGCCGTGTATTAAACCTATTTGAACAATACAATTTTCTGTTCGAATGATCAAACCTGTTAGTTGATAGTTAATTAAAATCCAAATTATATGTTCATACGACCGTAACGTAAAATAATATTAAATTATTAATAATCAAATTATTCTGTTTGATCCGGAATGGCATTAGCGATGCGATATTATAAAAGATTTACGTTTGCACATTTTGCGTTCATTATATTATATAATTCGTTGCGATGATTATTGTTATATACATATAGTTTGGGCTCGTCTGTGCGTTATGCGCACCATTCCACCATAACCACCCCCAACATTTTTTAAACCCCTTCGAATCTCTCTCTCATATACATACATTGTACATATTCAACCCCCTCGTCCATTTAATGAATAAATAATAATTGGATTTCAGCCCTGCGTGCTTATGCTTGTTTTGTATATGTATGTATTGCATAAAGCTACAAACTCATTCTCTCTCTCTCTCTCTCTCACACTCACATATTCTCTACACATTTTTTGTTTCGCCAGTTTTGTGCGAGCATTTTTGTTTTGTTGTTGCACTGAAAAATGTTTTAAACGCGAACCGGAATTTACTGTTTGATGCATCGTTAAATCAACTTTTATATATTTATATTTCATTTGTTTATTCATTACACACTATAGCAATGCATCGAATTACTCAGACGCACATAGAAATTAAATTCCTACTCAATTAGGAATCAGCCACCAACAGAAATTTTTAACATTGCTCAACCATTTTATACACATAAAAATTTTGCAACAATTCCGTTTCTTGCAAATTTTCAATTTCGAAAAAAAAATAAATAACTTATAATATTAACTAATTTTATACACTACACATGCAACGCAGCACAACTAAGAGTATTTTATCTAAAGTATAAATTGTTTCATGGATGGTTGAAAAGCATGTAATAATTAGTACTGCAACAAGAAAAAAATACATAATTTCCAAAGATTCCATCGCGTTTGCCTGCATTAAGGTTAATTACCTATATTTATGTGCGCAGTAAAGATGCAAAATTTAAATTATGGTATAAAGATGTAATTTATCGAAATTGAATACAACTGAATACACATTTGTATAATGTCTTCATATTCTATGAAAAGTGTAATAAAATATTGATTATTAACTTATAAATGTATGGACAAAATCTTATAGATTTACTCATGAAGATTGTATAAAATATTGCAGTTATTTAATAGAAGGGTTAGAAAAATTGTATGAAGCCTTTGGGGTAAAGGATTTGTGTTCGTTTGAAAATGGAGCGCGAAAAATGTGTTTGTAAGGACGAGCATCGCGAAGATAGCTTTCATATCGACATTAGATTATCGCAATAATTTGATCAGTAATGATTTCGAAAGGGCGGGAGACGTACGAACGAACGGGGTTCACATTCTTTTCTGACAATCGGGGTGCTCGGTTTTTGCTTGGCGGATGGAAAGACCGAGATATATATATATATATATAGAGGAGGTCCTATTATGTGGAATCCTTGCGGAGTGGTGTCCTGCAGCCATTACCAATATCTATGATCCACTGACAGTATCATAGCGTATCTCTCTCACACTCATTCACATACCCAATCCATCCTTTCTTTCTTTCTCTCTCTCTCTCTCTTCAGAGCTTTTCTCCGAAGCTCGCGGATTCTTTGCGCGCCTGCGAATGACAGCGGACCCCATTCAGAGGACGTCCAGTCGCCTAGGTCCTCCTATTCCGGTAATTAGACCGACATGCGAATGTATTATACGGATCTGTGGGGGCTTTGCACTTGACAACCCCCTCGTCCTTCGACCCCGCACACACCCTCGCCCGTGCAGTAGCCGAATATATCCACGTCCACGCTTTGGATGTTTTAACACGGGGGAGGGGGTTGCGAATGCCACCCGTTCAATATTTGAACGCGGCAGATAGGATAATAATATCCTGGCACACACAAACACTGTGTGTGATCCACCCAAAACGCTCGCACACGGAGATCCCCAAAACGGCCGAGCTCCAACCTTCCCCCCCGACACCAACCACGGTTTCGGCGAGTCATTTACAACGCGCAACAAGTATTTTCACCAAAGCTCACCAAATTCCTACACAATTTTTTTTGCCATTCATTCCACAGCAAAAAACCTCTTTCTCTCTCTCTCTCTCGATGCATTAACATTCACGCAACTCCTCGATTTTTACCCTCTCGAATTGTACTTTTAAATATCCACTTCTGATTCGATTAACTTCACTAAACGCCCCAACCGCAAATCTATACCCATGTACGTGCAAGTACCATGAATACAAAACCAACTTCATTTTCTTCAATGCAACAGCCCCATGTCACTCCTGTATTCAACAAAATAGAATAGAAACAAAAGTCTTCAATCTATTATAAATCACTTAAAGTTTGCTACATCTACAAGCATTTATTTTTTTACAGAAATGCTAAAACAATTTATATTGTATAATTAAAAATTAAGATTTATTTTATTTATCTTATAAATAAATTTTTTTTTTCTTCATGTTTCAATAGTAATTAAAGAATATGATATTATATTAAGATTAATGCAATACGTGTAAAATGAGATGAGAATTGAAATTGCGTTATGTTATGTTTTTTTCTTACGAAATATTAATTAAATAATTAAATATTTAGATTTATTTTATTTATCTTATAAATATACTTTTTTTTCTTCATGTTTCAATAGTAATTAAAGAATATGATTATATTAAGATTAATGCAATACGTGAAAAATGAGATGAGAATTGAAATTGCGTTATGTTATGTTTTTTTTTCTTACGAAATATTAATTAAAGATTTAGATTTATTTTATTTATCTTATAAATATATTTTTTTTTCTTCATGTTTCAATAGTAATTAAAGAATATGATATTATATTAAGATTAATCAATACGTGTAAAATGAGATGAGAATTGAAATTGCGTTATGTTATGTTTTTTTCTTACGAAATATTAATTAAATAATTAAAGATTTAGATTTATTTTATTTATCTTATAAATATACTTTTTTTTCTTCATGTTTCAATAGTAATTAAAGAATATGATATTATATTAAGATTAATGCAATACGTGTAAAATGAGATGAGAATTGAAATTGCGTTTTTTTCTTACGAAATATTAATTAAGTTAAGAATTTTATCGACGTCGGCTTTACGATAGAAGTGGATGAGGTGGAGGAATTAGGTGTCCGATGTTGAAGAGCTTTATCGGCGTTTCCATTCGCATTCGGTCGGATAGGAAAGAAGTCTTGGAATCTAATGCGAATGGAATGAATGCGATGATACATGTTACATATCCGTGCATATAGTATTATGTATGGATGTAATGTGAAATCCGCGTTGATACAATATACCGTGAGCTATAGTATTATATATATATATGTATGTATGTAAGTGTATATATGTATAAGTCGGGTGCATTGATCATTATAACTGACAAGGCACGGCCGCAGATTGACAACGAGCGAAGACTGCCTATTGAGGGAACAATCAGGTACAGATGGTTAAAATCTGCTAGTCACCGGAGCGATAGAATGAACTTATGACAGGCAATCCGAATCACTCCGCAATCACAAATCATATACACCCAGGCCAAGACAACGCACAGTTAGAGCTGGAGACGGATGGATGGATGGTAGGTTGGATTCGTACGCGTAAAGATCCATCCTGAGAGAAGAGCAGAGGAAGGAGAAAGAGAGAGAGACCTCTCGCGTTTCGCTTATTAACATCTAAAGGACCGACGACAAGAGATCACTTATCTAACCAGGATCCATCCATCCGTCTCTCCTCTAATTATTAAACGCGAAAACCGAACCATGATCTTGATCGATCCATTTATTTTAATGAAAGATCAATTTTTTTTTTTCAATATAATATAGTTATTTTTACAATTTTCCAATCAATTAATTTGTTACATAACAACGAAATCTAAATTATTCCACTTAAACAAAACTTTCTTTAAAATATTGTAAAATGTTGTATAAGCAAACGTATCTTTTGATGAAAGTTGAAAGGTATATCTGGATGGAAGTTTTGCTAATTACAAAAAAAAAAATATATATAGAAACTAACATTTAGCAAAAGTAAAAAGGCGACGATGAGGAATTGAGACAGGGCTTGAAGGACGACAACTGAAGAAGAAAGAAAAAAAAAAGTAATGTAGAGGAAACAACACGGCTAAAATCCCTATTGTCTTTGTGTGTTTCTGTCTGTCTTTATCGAAACCAGGGAGTTTCACGAGGTTTTTTTTTCGTGGTGCGCGTCAACTGTGTTGACATGGGGCCTGACGTGAGACGGCGTCGTCCCCGGTAATAATGTTCGTTGACAGTCGTCATTCGGCCCAACTTCATAATAGAGAAAAGTTTTGTTTTAGCCCATCGTATGACAGCCCAGTCGTAATCGTGTCTTGTGTGTGTGTGTATATATACGTATACATATATGTGAATGCATGAGTGTGCGCTAGTAGTTACGTCGCTCACAATGGGGATGGAAGAGAGTCGCAACAAAACGCGACCCACTCATACATATACCTCGAAGCTAACAGAAAGTAAAGAGGAAAAATAATCGAGCAGAAGGAAGAAGACGACGGTCATCTGAAGGGATGATTAAAAGCAATATAAATTAAAGTTTACTGTCTTATCATTATGTGCGGAATATCATTATTTTCCTAAGAAGTGGTCGCATCATCAACCTGTTCAATTTAAGGGCTGCAAATGTAAACTTAATAATTCAAAATCAATTTTATTAGCAACAAAACTAAATGAGTTATTTTACATTTTTATATCAAAATATTATAATTTTATTGAAAACTGAAAATTCTTTGAAAATGAAATGACATTAAGTTAAATTATAGTTGAATGTTTAAGTGCATTATTAAAGAAAATTTGCGGAATGTCATTCTTTTCCTAAGAAGTGGTCGCATCAACCTGTTCACTTTAAGGGCTGCAAATGTTAACATAATAATTCAAAATCAATTTTATTAGCAATAAAACTAAATGAGTTATTATACATTTTTATATCAAAATATTATAATTTTCTTGAAAACTGAAAATTATTTGAAAATGAAATGACATTAAGTTAAATTATAGTTGAATGTTTAAGTGCATTATTAAATAAAATTTGCGGATTGTCATTCTTTTCCTAAGAAGTGGTCGCATCAACATGTTCACTTTAACGGCACCAGAAATAGATCTGAGCATCTATTAAAGTCGACATAAACCAGACGTTTTCATCGCGTTTCCGACAAATTATTGTCATTTAGGAATTTGAGTTATGCTTTGTAAGCATATACATCGACCGACAACTTTCATTTACTAATTTGCTACTTTACGCGAAACTCGAACTTATGCAACTCCGTCCACGATTCTTTATTGCACGATTATACAATATAATTTGTATTCAGCGGTCGACATAATTTACTAGTTTTGTTTTCATCCAACGACGCGATTTGTATTCCATAGACGACAGATTTCCGGTAATTGATTTAGAAATTGTTT
>NW_017099630.1:40187-44021 GCF_001412225.1 Nicrophorus vespilloides
AACAACGAAATCTAAATTATTCCACTTAAACAAAACTTTCTTTAAAATATTGTAAAATGTTGTATAAGCAAACGTATCTTTTGATGAAAGTTGAAAGGTATATCTGGATGGAAGTTTTGCTAATTACAAAAAAAAAAATATATATAGAAACTAACATTTAGCAAAAGTAAAAAGGCGACGATGAGGAATTGAGACAGGGCTTGAAGGACGACAACTGAAGAAGAAAGAAAAAAAAAAGTAATGTAGAGGAAACAACACGGCTAAAATCCCTATTGTCTTTGTGTGTTTCTGTCTGTCTTTATCGAAACCAGGGAGTTTCACGAGGTTTTTTTTTCGTGGTGCGCGTCAACTGTGTTGACATGGGGCCTGACGTGAGACGGCGTCGTCCCCGGTAATAATGTTCGTTGACAGTCGTCATTCGGCCCAACTTCATAATAGAGAAAAGTTTTGTTTTAGCCCATCGTATGACAGCCCAGTCGTAATCGTGTCTTGTGTGTGTGTGTATATATACGTATACATATATGTGAATGCATGAGTGTGCGCTAGTAGTTACGTCGCTCACAATGGGGATGGAAGAGAGTCGCAACAAAACGCGACCCACTCATACATATACCTCGAAGCTAACAGAAAGTAAAGAGGAAAAATAATCGAGCAGAAGGAAGAAGACGACGGTCATCTGAAGGGATGATTAAAAGCAATATAAATTAAAGTTTACTGTCTTATCATTATGTGCGGAATATCATTCTTTTCCTAAGAAGTAGTCGCATTAACCTGTTCACTTTAAGGGCTGCAAATGTAAACTTAATAATTCAAAATCAATTTTATTAGCAACAAAACTAAATGAGTTATTTTTATATCAAAATATTATAATTTTCTTGAAAATGAAAATGAAATGAAATTAAGTTAAATTATAGTTGAATGTTTAAGTGCATTATTAAAGAAAATTTAACGGCACCAGAAATAGATCTGAGCATCTATTAAAGTCGACATAAACCAGACGTTTTCATCGCGTTTCCGACAAATTATTGTCATTTAGGAATTTGAGTTATGCTTTGTAAGCATATACATCGACCGACAACTTTCATTTACTAATTTGCTACTTTACGCGAAACTCGAACTTATGCAACTCCGTCCACGATTCTTTATTGCACGATTATACAATATAATTTGTATTCAGCGGTCGACATAATTTACTAGTTTTGTTTTCATCCAACGACGCGATTTGTATTCCATAGACGACAGATTTCCGGTAATTGATTTAGAAATTGTTTGAAAAACCAATGATTTCTTACCACATTGTATTTATTTTATTATCATTTAATTATAACATAAAATATTTGATTATTAATTAAAATGTTAAAGAATTGATAACAAGGAATGATTATAGATATGGAATGAGTTGCTGTAAGTAAATGTAAGGACGAAATTTCTTTTTGTTTTTATTAATTCTGTTGGAGCTTGGCCGAGGGAATGCGCGCGTAGTGTGCGAGTATATGTGAAATATAAAGCGAGAAATATATAAGCAAACTGGGTTTCCCGTCAAGAGTCATGACTGGCGAGTTGGTGATTGATAGATTGTCCATCATAATGGAAGTTGGAGATCATCCATCGTTCAAGTGACGGTGTGCCCTTGTCAAGAAGGAGGAGGAGGAGATGGAGAGACTGACGTGCACGATCAGGTACAGGCGGCCCACAAAAGGAATCCACTTTTCCTCTTTCGTTATATTCATACGAAATTAAAAGAGCAGAAGAAGATGAAGAAGAAGTATAACGAAACAAGAAGGAGAAGAAGAACAAATGCGATTTGTTTTTGTTGCCGTTTCGATGTTTTGGCATAATTAAATTCTTTGATGTCTTGGGAATCGCTGCTTCGTTTCAAAAAGACTTCTACTGCTGTTGCTGCTGCTGCGGACTTAATTTAAAATTGGGATTTGTTCTGCGGATTTGAATATCCTTATTTGTTGCGAGGAGGTCCGCGGGGATGTGTTTTTTTCTCCTCTACATTTTATTTTTTATTTTATCGTTTCATTTCTTTTATTCTGTGCACGGGTTGGCCGGGGGGTCGGGAAAAACTCGACCAATAGGTGGGAAATAAAAATGGTAATCCTAAACAAATATCTATAAAGGGCCGGATGAGGAGGGCCGTCGGGGGGAGGTTTTGTTGGGAGCACCACCAGCACAGTGCTCGATGTATGTGCTGAAGGGTGTGAGCGTGTGCACTTTGGGCGCGTTCCAATATATGTATTCGGCATCCAAATGATGCAATTACCAGGCAAATGGCTCGGCCCTTTATTGAAGCCCTCCTCTCTCTATCCCTCCCATCCCTTCTCACTATCTCTGTACCTTTCCTTGATGCTGCTGATGCCGCCGCTCCTGATGCTATTGTTATGTGTGCGCCGGACCTCTTTATTGGCGAGCACCGCTATTTACGAGAATACGCAAACCTAATCTCAATAAAAATCCCAATGGACTCTGCTGGAACAATAAGACAGAGTGGCCAACAAATTCAACTAAAATATGGCCCGGAACTGGCGAGGGGGTTGGATTTGGTCGGCTTCGGAAGGGAGGACGAGGAAGAGAAGGAGGGGGTTTAGTTCCGAATAGTGCGAGAGAGCCTTTCAATAATATTTGAATCACAATTCGAATCCGCGTTATTTATACGCGGTTTCCTTTTTAATCGAGGGGGAAAGGGAATATTTATAGGCCCAGCAGTTGGCGGTCCGTAACCAAAATAGTTTCGCATTGTGTGCCGGACTTTCGGTCCTAAAATAAATCGTTTTTAATTACTTTTGATTGAAGCCAAACGGGACTTCCTATTGCCGTAATAACAATTATTTATCGCTTCCCGTGATTCTACCCAAATGATTGAAGATATGAACACAACACCTACATCCAATCCAAATACCACATTTTTTTTTTGTTCCACTCCAAACCAATCACAATTCTACAAAATTAAATTTAACTGAAAATCTTAGAAATTAATCAACTTTATTTGATATGTGGAACAGTTTTTTTTTTCTTTCAATTCATTGAAAGGCTCAGAATTAAAATAATTCCGTAACCTGGATTTTAACTAACCGTATATTTTTATATACAATATTTTTATTTTTAAGTAAAATAAAATTTATTACCTACAATTTTATTTTTTCAGTTTTTGTGATTTGTCAGGACACAACACCTCCAATCTGAACCAAAATTTAACTGAACACAAATATATTTATATAAAAATAATTGATCTACTTTATTTTTGTTTTAAGTGTGATTAGTCAGGACATAACACATCCACCAAATTTTTACATGCAATCCTAAACCGAAGATTTATATTTTAATTTTAATTGACAAGACTCTGAAATAATTGCGTATTCAATCTATCTAGGCTTATATAAAAAGGACAGCAGCTTTATTATTATTTTTTTGTTATTTTTTTATTACCTACAATTTTATTTATTCAGTTTTTGTGATTTGTCAGGACACAACATCTCCAATATGAACCAAAATTTAACTGAACACAAATATATTTATATAAAAATAATTCATCTACTTTATTTTTGTTTTAAGTGTGATTAGTCAGGACATAACACATCCACCAAATTTTTTACATGCAATCCTAAACCGAAGATTTATATTTTAATTTTAATTGACAAGACTCTGAAATGATTGGGTATTCAATCTATCTAGGCTTATATAAAAAGGACATCAGCTTTATTTTTATTTTGAATTTTATTTTTTATTACCTACAATTTTATTTATTCAGTTTTTGTGATTTGTCAGGACACAACACCTCCAATCTGAACCAAAATTTAACTGAACACAAATATATTTATATAAAAATAA
>NW_017099630.1:44045-60216 GCF_001412225.1 Nicrophorus vespilloides
ATATTTTAATTTTAATTGACAAGACTCTGAAATAATTGCGTATTCAATCTATCTAGGCTTATATAAAAAGGACAGCAGCTTTATTTTTATTTTTTTGCTATTTTTTTATTACCTACAATTTTATTTTTTCAGTTTTTGTGATTTGTCAGGACGCAACACCTCCAATCTGAACCAAAATTTAACTGAACACAAATATATTTATATAAAAATAATTCATCTACTTTATTTTTGTTTTAAGTGTGATTAGTCAGGACATAACACATCCACCAAATTTTTACATGCAATCCTAAACCGAAGATTTATATTTTAATTTTAATTGACAAGACTTTGAAATAATAAATATAAAATCATTGCGTATTCAATCTATCTAGGCTTATATAAAAAGGACAGCAGCTTTATTTTTATTTTGTGTATTTTATTTTATTTTTTGTTATTTTTGTCTGCGTTTGTGTGATTAGTTAAGATTAATAGGTAGATATTAAGAGCCAACTGTCGTCCGTACTATTCTGGGCACTTCCACGTGTTGCCCATGAATCAATCAGACGCTGCCCGGGGATCAAAGTGTTCGTTAGATTGACGGTAAACGGATGGTTACCATTTGGTCGACGCCTGTCGTCCGGCTCTTTGTATTTATTACCCAATTAACACTCGTCCCGCATACATCATCCTCGCAGAATTTCAGAAACCACCTTAAACTACACATTATTATTATTATACGCTGCTCAATTTTATTGAAACCTTTTCCAAAAAATAAAAAACAAATAAACTACGTGCACATTTCCAAACAATTAGTCATATTTTAATTCCGTTCATTCTCTACTTTTCTTTAAACAAAACAACGAATTTTAGCGAATTTTTGAGTTAATCTGTAAATTTTGAAAAATCTCATTAGATTAATAAAATTTACAAGATTTCAGTTTGTATGTAAATAAGAAATGATGAATCAAATTATAATGAGTTCTTTCCAGTAGCTTGTTGTGTCTTGTCCTTCCTTTTCACTCTTTCTCTTACAAATGTAGACGGTGGTCTTTGGGCAAACACCTTTTAGTGATTCATCGTGCATAATAAATAATTCTCATCATCACCTTTCCTCATCATTGATTGACACGTCTTCATGCATATACCACTAGCATGGAGCAAACACAGAGTCGAGTCACGTGCTGGATAACATGGGAGCGTTCCACACTCATTAACATAACGAAATATACGCGATACATTTTGGAACTACCGGAGATCATCACTACAACAATGTCAAACTGACATTATAATCATCACACTCTTAATTGTACCAAAAAAAATAATAACGTCTTATTACATATTTTTAATAATCAATTTAAAGTGTTATGAATGAAAGTTCGATTTATTGTGTAATGATGAGGATGAAGTAGAAAATAATAAAAGTTATTTGATAATGGATTTCTTAAAAGTGGTGGATTGAATTCTGTTAATTTTCTTAGCTTGAGGCCGGTGATTCTTCATTAGGTGTCGTTTATTTTTCGGAATATTAAACGCGTATTTCGGACGAGTTATTATTATTATTATATATATATAAATAGGCGAATGAATACATACACACACGCATAAATAATGCCAGTTTTGTATATATATATACGTGTGTTCTATATATATTTGAATTAGCGAGAGCAAAGGCACACACACACACATAATCATAATCGTAACAGGGCTGTCCATCAAGTCCGCATTTAAATAATCTGTCCGGAGCAGCCATGTCCACGTCATCTGTCGTAAACAATTATTTATTGCCCACCTTGTATATGCAGTGTATATTTATAGTATTTAATTAATTGCCACGGCAGTTGTTGTAAACAACTACGTCGAATCAAGTTTTAGACATCAACTGAATTATACATTAAGTATATATTTCATTTAAAACTCGAGAGCACCCAGCAAAATGCATACAAACAGCTATACTCTAACACACAAACTCTCTCTCTTAAACAGCAACACCAATTTGCAGCAACGGAAATTTATATCTTTAATTTACAAATTACTCCATTTAAATTTACTGAAAGGATTTATATTTTCATTAATCCTTGCGCTCACCGGACAAAATGCACATCAAAAAAGGATGTGCACACGTTGTGGAAGGAGGAGGAACGACGCTAAATCAAGTGAGAGCGCCAAATTTATAACTTCTCCATTAATAACAAGCGTGGAACTTAATACGTCTTCGATGCTGTGGCAAATATATCTGCATTTCCATGGAAATTATGATCGCGTGGTATTTTCCATCCATGTGTGCATGCATGCATACATTACATCAAATAAATTACGCATAAGGATGATTAAAAATCTAGCCTCATAATCTTATGCAAATAGAAATTAATACGATTCGAAAGTGTATTTAATTTTTTTCTTTAATCTAATACAACAATTAAACATCAGATGTCGCCAACAAATATTATTTTCAACTGTAATAAGCTAAAATATGTGAGCAGAAAACTATTAAGTAATGCAACATGAAATATGTAGGAGTTAAGAAAGGTTAAAGAGCAAATACGCGTTGGCACTAAACCAAGAATCGAAATGCACGCATAATACTTTGATTGAAGATCATCCTGTCGCATCTCTCTTCTTCGCCATCTCAGTTTGTTATTAATAATAATTGCGTAAATGGCTGAATAAATAACAGGCATAGGCCATAAATTCAATCAACTTTAATGCTATCTAGCTGTACACAACTGTAATTAATTTACGTTTTCTCTTCTCTCATTTTTACTTAGTTTTCTCATCCAGACAGATTTATCGATTTTCCCTGAGAGCGAATTTATTTCAGAAGATGAAGAAATGTCAACAAACAAGAAATTAGAAAAAAAAAATTTAATTAACTTGAGTTTTATTGAAAATAGAAAGATATAAAATGTAGTTGTGTATATGGGGTGGACAGAGTTTGTTGTAAATTAAATTAGTATAGTAATTGAGTGCACGAAGGGGAGGGAAATGCCGAAAACGGAAAGAATATGAAGAGAAGAGGAGAATGCGTTGCGCGCGTTTGCGCAACTTCCGGCCGTTTAATATGCATTCCTGTTTTCGCACAAATTTCCCGCGCTAACTGGTCGAATAAATTAATTTACCGGACGTCTGTTTACTTAATGTAATGTATCGTATTGCAGTTTTCTCTCATTCAACACAATGTACTACATTTTCATCCATTTCTTTTCAAAAGTTTAAAATGAAAGACATTTGAATTATTGAATGTTAAAATTGTTGTGTTGTTGTGAATGTACTTTGTATGTGGAAAATAAAAAGAAAAGGTGAGGTCGTTGATGTTGTGTTAACAAGGAATAAAATAAAATCGCCGGATGCGATAGGAAGGAATGGAAGAAAAGGAGGTAGTAAAAGTAAAGTGCGAAGGGCGAAAAGTTCATCGCTAATGAATGTGGCAGTAATACGCTTTTAAGTAAGATTAGATTCGTGTGTGTGTGTGTGTTGCGTGGTTTGAGCCGTTGTGTGCTTGAAATGTGTAAACAGTAAAAATGTGGTAGCATTTTTATGCTCCATTAAGGGTTGGAATCACGGAAAACGGAGAGAGGGACGTGTGCGGGGAACACGGGCGGCGGCGGCGGCGGAAGAGGGTGGTGCGTTACGTAACGGGAGCAGACGTCGTGCGGTTAAATCCCTTACCTGAATGGGAAGGAAAGGGGAGAGACGTGTAAGTGGGTACTTGAGGCGCTTGTAAAGGCACGAGCGGCAATTCTAGAAGGGGGACGCGCGCTATGATATCTTCGAGCCGCGTCTTGTGGGGGGAGAGAAAGAGGTGGCCGGAGGATCAAGAAAAGGACCAACAAAGAAGGAAATAAAAAATACAGACATATATAAAAGCAAGGGAATGACATAAAAATTGTTCCCGCCGCCGCCACTGCCACTATTCCAGATTAAAACAGAGTTCGGTGTTGCGCAACTAGGGGGGCTATTAAAATATATTAATAACACGTGGAGTCGGAGCGAGATGACGAAGAACCGGCGTGCGTTTTCCATGTGCTGGAGCGAGAGAGAGAGAACGCCGTAGTCTTTTTCGCCGACAGTGCAATAATAGGACATTAGTTTGATATACGAGCCGCACGGTTATCAAACCAATATTGGTGCCCCGTGGAAACGGCACTGAATTGCCCATAAATATCGTCTGTAAGTCAATACTTCGGTGGGGGCTTTTTGATTGAAACGTGGGCAACCTCCCTCTGCCCCCCCTTCACTCACCCGACCGAATGCGCGCACTAATGTCCCCCAAAGTATAAAAATGCCTAGATATATCTTCTAATCTCCACCCAGAAAAAAAAATCCCACCCCGTTTCACATCCATACCCATAAATATACTTTTTTTTATTATTACTTCTAAACCCCTTTATGGGACTCCTTTTCAAACTTATCTTACCATGGATTACACAACCACCCCAATTATTGCAACTTCTTTCACGCCTAAAGTGCAATACCCCATAAATTTACCAGAAGAAGTACCCCAATTACCTTAAGAAAACTATCTTGATTTCAATTTACAATTCAATAAAAAGAAAACCAAATTGTAAGAAATCCAACTTTAAGTTCGATTCAAAAATGAAATATTTATTTGAAACCTGTCAAAAAAAAAATTTGTGACCGTTAAATATATGAAGGAGAAATATATCTGAAGAAGGAAATTCTGTGCGAGCGTCATATTTTAAATCATTCCAATAAGGAAAACGTGCAGTTCTAAGAATTCAGTTAAAAGGATATTATAAATCTAAAGTGGACATAAATATCTGTCAGGAGTATTAACAACTATTGGTTATTACGGATGACAGCGAAACTGAACTGGCAGCTGCAATTGCTGCCATGTGTACATAGTAATTGGTCCATCTGATAGATATTTATGTTACATTCTAAGCATGGTGTGGATGCAACATTATACCAAAGGTAAATTAAAGAAAAACATTTTTTTTATAACTTTCCTTAAGTTATTAATTAAATTGTTATGAGTCTTTCGGTAATGTTGTTTCGAATAATATGTAGCTTATCACTTAACATTTGTAACTTATGAGATGTCTAGTGAATGATGTAATGGTACACGTAAACAGTCGATGCGTTGGGAATGCGTGCACCGAGGTTTGCCAAGATCTGGGTTTAATTGGCCGATTAGTCCTTCTATCTTTTTTTTTCTCTCTCTCGTTGATGCTGTTGTCCTGATTCAGTTTGAACGTGTTTTGCCATCGAAAAAGAGATGCGTGGAAGTGGGATGGAATGGTAGAGAGAAGCGTTTTATATTTTTTGATTGCCGGCGCGGAATTCGGGGTGAGTAATTCAGAATGAATAGTGTTAAACTGTGCCTTGTACAGGTCTTGTTGATGAATGGCGTATGTGAACATGCAGTTACACGGGCTAAGAGTTATGGTGGACGGCAGACCACGGGAACGCATGCACTGCAGTCAGTTCACACACAATTTACTGTGGCCGACATAAATCACTCAACTGGAGCGATTCATCAGACTCATTGTGCCCGGGGTGCACCTCCTCGTATCCCTCTACCCCCTCACTTCATCCCCCTTTGCTGCTGCTGCTGCCCCTCGTCCCCCCGTTTTACCGGCAGTCGCCGAAATCGAACCGGGTCCAATATTTTACACACTTTTTGACAACCCCGGATGGCTTTTCCATCTTTCCACAGAAACAAAAAAAAAAACAGAATCCGTTTCCATTTGTGTGTGTGTGTGTGCAGATATACTGCACCACCTGGTCACTAATAAATAAACCATTTTCATGTTACGTCAGGGGTAGGCTTTCATGAAACGTGTCCACTCCGTTTTCATAACTTTCTTCAATTGAAGACCCTTTTATCATGCTACTTGGTCAAGCGATCAATTAACTAAAGATCGTTTTCTTAATATTATTATTGAACCAATAAACTTCAGTTATCTTTCAACATTTCTTTTAAATAAATTTAAATATTTTGATTTTTTTATGTAATTTTTTATTATTAATAGCTATTTTATCTTTACTTAATTGATGATATTGGATTATGATTGTCTTTAATTGTGAGGGCTTATGTAAATTGGTCAATGAATTATTATTAGTGTATCTTTGTATCGAATTGCGGTCCAATTGTTGGTGACATCTGTAATTGGGTTAGAGCTGTCTCGATGTTGTACCTGGAGCAATTAGGTCTACAGTGGATGTTCAAGGTCTCTGAAAGGTATTGATTCAAAAGTGTTGTGTTTTTAGGGGTGTCTTTCATTCCCCGTTGTTCTTGGATCTGCTTTGAGAGTATGTGTATGTGTACGTAGTGTATGTGTTTGTGTGTAATGGGTGCAACGGCCTCCGGAACCGATAAAGCACACTCTTGCAGTCAGTAGTCAGTACAACAAACTCATACTCGTATATCTTTTCTCAATGGCTACTCCCACCGCCACCCTTTAGACGCGATCCATCCATCCGAGGTCTGGTGCGATCTCTCTCCTCCGTAGGGCCTCGACCGTATCTGGCTTCTCGCTCCTTAACAGCCTTCACTCTAAAAGCATGCACGCGATATATAGAGGGACATTATGTCAAGGGGAACAGATGTATAAAATAAATATCCGCGCTGTATGCGCCAGGAGGAGAGCCATGATTCCGGAATCACATAAATCTGAGGAACTGCGGGGGTTGCTTCTCGTCGTCCTCGTCCTCGTCGTCGTCGAAGGGGGGCCAACCAACCACCCCCGACGCCACCGCCACTCCCTCTGCCCTCCGCGGCGGAAGCAACCTTTTCCACTTTTCCGAGAAATCAACGCCAGAGCTGAGCGAAAATAAACCAAAACTGGATACGAATCAATCACACATCACAGTTGCTCCTCCATCCACACTGCAGCCAATAAAGAGCTCTCAGCTACCATTTGTTCAACAAATTGCCTTAACTTCATCAATTCATTGCTTCAAAAACAGTATAGTCAGACATACCTTTACAATTAATCAACTAACTGATTTTACATCAAATATACTTAAGATCCATTTTTTCCATTAACGTTTCTTAAATAAACGTTGTATAAAATAATTGTTGTATCAAAGCTTCAATTACCCTTTGCTCTTGTATATCAATCATACTTAATGATAGTCTTTATACCTGTGCAAAGAAAGCAATTTATAACGATCCAATTATTTAACAAGCGATTATAAATTCATTCATTTACTAACGGAAATCCACGTTAATGAACACTAGTTTTTTATGATTTTTCTTGACTCATGGATACATAAGTTAGAGTCATGTAACTGCCGGAATTACCAGTATTGAATTTAAGGGCTTAATTACGATGAGCTTTGAATAATATGATTAGCATCCCTTACAATCTGAGATTACCACCAATTAACTAATCTTGTTCTAAGTAAATTCCGTTCTGAATTGGGGGAAGCTCATTTACTATTGTTTAATTTCATCTATTAATTAATTTTCATATTATATAATTGAGATTATCTGTAAAATATTAACTCTTCCGATTTAGTAAATTGTCGAATATATTGTGTTTATTATTATTATTTGAAAAGTTGAGGTTGAAATGGTTTGGAGAGAGTGGGCTTTTCATCAGAACATAATGAAAAGCGATGCGGTAATATTGCAAATGTAATTAGGATTGTATTAAAATGGGAACTCTCAATTGCGGCCGTTCGGAATTTATAGCCGATGCACAAAGGTCACTCGCGTCCTAATTAATTTTGCTTCAAACAGAATTGATCCTGAAAAAAAAAAATCATCGCTGAAATTTAAAATAAGAATCTAATTAGTTAAACCTTAAGGCTTCTTTTCCTCTTAGGTTTATTTACTTTTTGTGTTTTCGTGCCTCTCTTTCTCAGTCCCTTTGTTGAATTAAGCGGAAGTAGAGGAGCGGGAGGAGAAAAAGTCACTTAATTAATTACAATTGCCTCTTTCTTCGTTTTTTTTTTTTTTAATTCCGTGAGCGTGGAATGCCTGGAACCAGAGAAGCCCATCAGCGGAACACGTTTTACTTTCCTATTAATCACTCGGAATGTTGACGACAAACAGAATTGGGATGTCCTTTAAGACCTGCCCTGACTGTTTTAAAAATAAACGGAGCCGACGATGGAGATGGTTCTTCTGCTGCTGATACTGCAGGGATGCAAATTATCATCATCGAAGGATAATTTTGTTTTGTTTTTATTTTCTTTTTTGGTATACGGAATAGGAGGCAATTCCCACGTGCGGACATTACCTGCTCGTAAAAAAAGAGCCGAAAGCACTAAAAGGCAATATGTATGCCGCGCGCGGCTGAAATACAATCGCCACCCCCTTCGGAGCAACTCCCATGAATACATATGCTTCGTCCTTTTTATCCTTTATTTTTTTCTCATCTCGCGAGGCGAACTGCTTTTTCGGTTCCGTGGGGACCTTAATTAAAAAGGATAAATACAGTCGAAAGGTTCTTTTCTCATCTCTTCTCTTCTCGCTCTCCAGAAAACTGGATATAAATATTCCGAGTTTATGATGGTCTCTCTAAGAGAAGACACAAGCATGCTTCGCTTCTAGATGGATGGAGGAGATACATAGAGGCTGCGGGTATTTAATGGCGTATGGATACGTTGAAATCAATCTTTGGAAAGCCAAGCGACAACTCGCCTGACAACTCGTTGACGATTTATCGCGGCCGTAGTCGTTGACCTATACCCATACCAGAAGGTTACCATCAACCGAAGCGCCACCTACGATTTTTTTGCCAAATACAATGTCAATTAATCATCGGCCCACCTTCTTTCTTCCTCCGGGTAGTAAGTATTATCCGAAAGAAAATAAAAATTACATTAGCATCTGTCAACAATAAACTAGCTGAGTTGGAGGAAGTAAGTGCTTTGAGGGATTACAAGTAATGGCTTTTCTATTCGCGAGAAACCATTGTACTACAAATAAACGCGTACTCAAATCCGGAAGAGAAAAGAGGCTCTAATCAACGTTTGTTCAAAGATGTTCAAAGATTCTGATCGGTCGGAAATTTTGGGTCGGTTTGAGGTGGATGAGGAGGAGGAGGAGGAGGAGAGACAGGTGTTCTCGAGTTGCGTGGGTCTTTGAGTTATGACCACTAGGAATAGGGAAACATCAGCATTTGTCTTTCGTTCTTGTTTCTTTTCTGTCTTTCTCCGCGAGAAATCAAGTGTGTGTGCGAGTGAGCATATCCGTGACATATTAATGACATTATGATAAAGAATATGAAAGTTGTCGGCGGATAAACAAATCTATAAATAATGAATTCCTCGGTTTCGGAGAGGCCGAAGATCGTAAATCTCTGCGCCGAACAAAGTCATTATTACACATAATCATAAACTTTTTGACCCACATGCGAAACTTTATATTTAAATACACGACGGTCTGTACGTCCGCCGTCAGTCTGCGCCTCATCCTCATCCTCATCTCGTCTACCATCTTTGTTCCAAAGTGACAACGCGACTGACAGCTCTGTTACGGAGCCCCAGGAATTTTAATTCGCGACCAACAATAACACACATACAGCTTCAGAGCAACAGAAACCAAAAACCGAAAGCAAGAAGGAGTAACAATCGCTATAAATCAATCCTCTCTCTTTCTCTCTATAAAAATGTATACATATATTTGTACACACACATGCATGCATTCTTAATTCAAGGAAAATTTCACTCGACTTTGATTTAATCGGTGCTTAAACTTAATTTATGGATTGTTATTTTTAAATCGCCGCTTCGGATACACCACTTTTATTATTTTTTTTCCTCTTCGAGAAAATTTTGTTCCGAGTTAATTTATCGATGGATTTGTTACGCAAAGATCCAATCGCTCGCCAAAAACGATCGCCAAGCAGACGCACTTTATCGGTCATATTTTGCCTAACCAACGTCAACAGATTTATACCTACCTAAATACTCTATCAACAGATGCAAACACTGCTATATAATTTTCATTACAAAACCATCAATCACTTCACAATCCATAGTATTCCATAGAATTTGATCAACAGATTCTAAACATTAGAAAATAAATATAATCATAACGTATTAATATTAATAATTCAATCATAACGTATTATATTATGAGATTAATCACTTTGGCAAGGACCGATTTTACGGACTATTTTACGTTCAAATTGAACTTGACAAAGTTTGATACTTTGTTACAAAAAAAAAATAATCACACTGAGCGAAAACACGCATAATTTCAGGAGATTATGAAATTTGGCACAAAATCAAAGTATTTACCGTCTATCCAACGAAAAAATAAAAGAAATAGACTCTTGCTTTACGTACAATTATGTTGTGTTATTACCTGAAGGATGTTTTCGTGTTAATACGTTATATTTTTACTGTAAATTTATTAGGTCCAATGTTTGCAAAGTGACATTAAAAAAATTGATTGATCGATGGATTTATTACATTAATAACAAATAATTTGCGTCCTTGAATCCACCATTAGGTTTGCACTGTGAATAGTTTGAATTTGCTCATAAAACTTATTTATTGTTAATTAAATAATAAAAATAATTGTTTACATAATTAAAATAATTATTTAATACATTGTGAATATTGATAGATTATTAGATTCTTAGGGAATAATGTGAAAAAGTTGATTTATTTGTTTTTTTTTTATCATTTCGATGTGAATTCCTGTTTCTGTCCAATTCTATGTGCTTTTTTTTTTGGTGTTCCGATCATCCTTCTCGTCGTTCTGAGTGAGTGACGTGACGGAGACGGAATCACGACAAACCTATGTCTAATTACGTGTCTGGGAGCGGAGCGATCGTAAAACTGGAATAATCAGGAAGAGCGGGGAATTCCAGACACCTGTCTGTTAATTTGGTGACAATGTGTACCTAACTAACTCCCAATTACAATAAACTTCGCGAGCGATTTAAGCCGCGGCTTAGCGGCTGCAGGTTTTCGGCGGAAGAGAAAAACTCCGCCAGCTCATCCTCCTCCATCTCCTCCAACTAGGCCGTCCTCCCAGTCTGCAATAAAGAAGCGGGCGATTGCGTAATATGGGAGGGAGTGGAAAAGGATCAAAACGATGGTTGAGAAAGGAAGGAAGGAATAGTATAAATAAAGAGGAAGAAAGGAGCGAAACAGTGTGCACATTGCTTCCGAGGAGGGCGAGTTTCATTTCGCATAGTGTTGGCGAACTGCCATTTAGAACGCTTCCCCGGGGGGGTGGTGGCGGGGACGACGTTGTTGGAAATATCGGGAACTTAGCGCGCGTTGCATTTTGATGCAATAAACTCGCTCGGCCAGACTTTAAACTCGCACATTCACCTGCTACAAAGATAATCCCACTTCCCGAAAACTATTGCATCTCCCCCATCATACCTCCCGAAGAAAAATGCAGACTTAATTTGAATAATACCGAAGGGGAGAGAGAAGTCTGGTTATAATAGTAGAAGTAGTAGATGCAGAGGATGCACGAGCATCGCTGGATGCTGTCGATGTCCTTGGAGCTCAGGTAATAACGCGATTCGCGGGCGGCCGAGACGTGTCACTAATCTCGTCACTTCTTGGAGGAGGAAAAAAGGATCTACTCCGTCCACATTAAACCATCAAGCGTCGAGCACGAAATCGACTTGACACTTTCAAAATAAAGACGAGGCCGAGGGACGGCTGAGCGAACGCAAAAAGGAGCAACACGACACCCAGAACGGAATAAAGTCTCTTAAAAAGTGTTTTGTAAATAAATTTCCACATTCCATCAGGACACCGAGCTCCATTAAGGATGACGTCAACTTTTCATTTTATCCTCGTTAATTTCAATCATACTTTTATTTTATTTTACAACTTTTCCATTCTGCAACATTTTAAGAACAAACCAAATGATTAAAATTATTAATTAATTAATTAATACGTCCTTCATTTTATTTTATGGATGAGTATATAAGCTTGTACTAATGAAATTAAAACCAGTAATTATGTTAGTTAAAAGCTTTCAACATAAATCTTCGAGTTCCTTAAACTTGAACCAGGCAACAACAACAAACTACTTGGATTGATATATATATTTTAAGTAATGCTAAACAAGAAATGAGAATAGACAAAAGTAATGGATCCGACGAACGTAATTTATTGCAGAAACTCGCCTCAGGGATTTATTTAAAAAGCGGCACGAAAATTTATCTTCACGTTATGAACAATGATATTTATTTTTTTGGCACCGGATTGATGCCAGCAGCAGCTTCAGCATCGGCGGCGGCGTTTTGATTCGAAAACAGTAACATAAATTTCGACTTCCTCGTGGGATCGAATTACAAATATTTACGAAGAAGAAAGCAGATATATATTTATCAACATCATCAGTAATCATCACAGATGGAACAAATTAAAAGAAATTAAGAAAGTTTTAATTGTCGAAGGTTTTGGCTTCTTTAATTTTTGGCAACGCTTCCGTTCGTTGTTTGCTGTGATTTTGTTTGTTTGCTTTTTTTTTTCGTAGAACACGATGATTATCGTTATTCAAATTACGTCCGTCGTTGCGTCTTACGTATGCGGAGCACGAGTTACTTACAATTTCTAATTTGACTCAAATTACATATTTAATTTGGGCTCGGATCGTGACCGCGTTTATTCACGAAACATGAGTTTATGTGAACGTTTGTAAATCAATTGATGACACCGTCTATGATATAATATTCTATTCGCAATATGTATATTAGTTAAGTAAGAAAAAATAGATGTAATGAAGAAGCTTACATAAATCTATACAGACTAATCGGATTTTTAAGATGAGAGAATAGAGAAGCTCAAATGTGCGTAAATTATGTAATATGTTTCATTATTGTTGTAATCATTAGTGTTAAAAACATATTCGATACAAAAAAAGTAATTAAAATGAAGTGATTATAGAGAAATTGTCTTATATGGTTATAATACGCCCTGTGTTTTCGTTAAGACGAATCACTGTTGCTGTTATGAACGTTTAAACAATTCTTATTGGGCCACGAAAAGCAAATAGAGATAAGTAAGTAATAAAAAAAAATTGGAGAATTTCTATAGGAAAACATCTCTGCGTATCTATACGTCGCGATTAGAATCTGTAGTTGAGGTTGCAAATCATATCGCCAAACGCTAAAGGAGGGATTGGCACTTTTCGTTCTTAACAATTCTATTGGTTCTAATGATCAGTTTGGCACGCACAAACTATTGGTGGCTCATCAGTAAACATTTTTTTTGTTAATGGATAAAATCTTGAAAATGTTTCTTTTATAAAAATGTAAACCAATGGAAAATGGTCACGAAAATCAGTGCGTTTCCTTTACAAATCAATTATTTAATTAGTACTTGTACGTCGGATTAATCTAATTAGTTATGTAAATGTAGCATTCTTTAACCTTTAACCTATACGTAGTTAATATAGAAATATAAATTTTAATCTAATTCATGTTGGTTGCGGTATAAAAGGCTTCGTGGCTTTATGAGCTATGATCAAATGTCTGCGGACTGATACCGGAGGAATTTGATTGCGTCAGCTTTTCGCGATTCTTGGTGTAAATCTTGAAATCTGTTTATGAGTGATTAGAGTTAATGATAGCTAAATGTCGGGTAGGAGGTGAAGATGTAATCTGAGTATTTTTAATGGTTGGCGTTTAAGTATAAATGGAGCATCCTAAACGATGGCAGAGAGCGAGTGTATGGAGAGAGGAAAGAGGAGCCCAGTTTGGTGTGGTGCTAAGTTGTCAGCGGAGGCGCGAGCGAAGGAGAGGAAGAAGAAGTAGAAGCTGCGACTTTGGTTTGGTTTGGTGCTTGCATGCGAGTTGTGAGTGTGTGAAGAGAAGAGAAGGAGGCAGAGGAAGAACGTGAGTTGGAAAGAGTGAGAGTGAGTTTTGGCTTGGATGTGTATGTGTGTGAGTATGAGAAAGAGAGGTGAGGTGGTGGTATAAATAGCGAGATAGATCTGAAACCTTTAAGTTCAGCCATCACATGGGTTTGCTTTTAGCGCCCCGCGCGCGCCTCCCGGTGACAGATTTATGTGGACAGGTTGCAGACGGCAGCCATTGGCTGCCCATCTCACTCCACCTGCCCAACTTACCCCATTATAATTCTTAGCGCTGCTCTGTCTCTTGCAGATTGTTTAGTTATATATGCTCCGCATCCCAGTGTGATAAACTGTCACCAGCAAAGCAGTCTTGGCGACCTGCGGACCTCCGCTCCGCCTCCTCCACCTCCTCATCCTTATCCTCCTCATTCCTTGGTCGCAAACTGCGAATATCACATTAACTCCTCAAACCATCGCAGCAACACCACCCCCCCGAAACCGGCGCCCATCCACCGCAGCGAAACCCATAAAGCATGCAACCCAAGACCAGATCTTCGGCGTCGCCTCAACCTCTCCAACCCCCTTTCATCCGATTTACGACATCGGACATCTTTACTGCTAAAACTTGTTATTGATATCTCTCTCCTGACGAGAAACAATCATTCGCAACTTATTGCCGCAGCCGTCGCCATCCACTATTTCTCTTTCTCTCTTGTGCGCTACCCTTACTCTCTTTCACCCCCGCAGCACACACTCGCACAAAGTCATCATAACTTCGTCCTGCCGGGGCTAATAATAAAGACCTCCGCTCCAGAATCCAGCCCGCTATTTCATCCTCTAAGATGACACTAATGTCCCCGAGTATTTTATCAATTTTATTACCACCTCCGACCTCCATCATCCGCAATGCGCGCAATAATAACCCACCGACCCTACCTCTTACCAACCAACCACCCACATCTCCACGTGGAAACCAAGGTAATAAACAATAAGGCGAAACGCAACTGGTTTCTGCAACATTAAAATCCCTGTTTCTGCAATTTTTATAACAACCCTTAAACTTTTACTCGCTTTTCTTCCATTCCATCCCATCAACTGCTAAATACCAAATTTATATAACTGCTTCATATTCACTACTATACAGAGTAATTTCTCATAAAAATACATACAATAACGAAAAGATAACAAATAATTTATGACAATATCAATTTATGATATTTCCAGCACTTAAGCTACGATTTTAAAATTTTCTTATTTTTTTTTTTTTTGCACAAATTGGTCTGACAACTGTGATCTTCGTTTGTTCCTTTTCGATGTTAGCAAATGTTGTAACAATGGTGATTGATGGAAATATCTTACGTCTGGACTTTTTGTGTCTTGAGAAAGGAGACCTGTTGGTTGTGCAAAGAAGAGGGGGAGCGCGCAAAGTGCGAAAGCTGCCTTGGTGTCTGTTCGTGTGAGTGTATTTATATGTATATATATGGATGGCTTTATAGGTGTGTGTGTGTGTAAGTAAGAGTGTGTGAGGGAGAAATATAGAGTGTGTGCGTTTCGAGAGTGAAAGAGATGGAGTTTACAGGAGGCGACACTCCAACAAAGAGGAGCATTAGCATACTCATAATTAGATTTAATGCTGCATCAGGAGACTTTCGATGGAACGAAATTAAAGTAAATTACGTTTAATAAACAATAAATTGCCTGTATCGTCGTCCTCGTCCGTTGCGCGTTTCAATTTTATCGATTCCTGGTCTCTACTCTTCCACTCGATGGTATTTGTTTGTGTATATATGACCACATACATACTACTGTCTCTCTGTATGTGTGTGTCTGTCATTCGCGCACTCCGCTTTGTTTCATATGATTAAATTGAAGCCATAAAATGTCTCATGCCAATATGGATTATTAGTTTATAGGGGGTCGCATAAAAGGTTAATCATTGTTGAATGTAAACCACTCTCTGGTCGTACGAACATTTCGCGATAAATCAATCTACATGCATACACACACACACACACACACACATATGTGTTTGTATGAGTATGTATGTGTTGGTGGGAGGGTGAGAGGAAGAGAGGCAGAGGGCGAACAGAGACAATCGCCGAAGTATTGTTTGATGGGAGAGGCCAATTTATAGGCGACAATTTGATTTTGGTCAAAACAGATTTGGGTTCAAACCTCTTTTGTAACTCTTTCGATGCATCCAATTTACCAAATTACTAAAATGCTAATACCAAAATTTAACTACCAATCATTTACTTATAATTTTCAAATATTCAAGAACACCATTATCAATTATCTCAAATAAATTGCTTTAAACATAGTATCAATCTCTTCTTAAAAACATCAAAGATATATTATTTAATTAATTTAAATTTACATTAATTAAATAACTAATTTTAATTAAATCAAATTAAAGCGATTTAAATTTGTAGCTAATAT
>NW_017099630.1:60236-67914 GCF_001412225.1 Nicrophorus vespilloides
GGCAAATTAAAGCGATTTAAATTTGTAGCTAATAATTATTTTTTTTTCGGATAAATCACATAATTGATTATTTTTTTTGTTTTTAGCGAATCAGTCTGAAGAAAAATATTGTTTGCATGACTACCAATTATTTACTTATAACTTTCAAATATTCAAGAACACCATTAACAATTATCTCAAATAAATTGCTTAAAACACAGTATCAATCTCTTCCTAAAAGCAAGATATATTGTTTAATTAATTTAAATTCACATTAATTAAATAACTAATTTTAATTAAGGCAAATTAAAGCGATTTAAATTTGTAGCTAATATTTTTTTTTGGATGAATCACATAATTGATTATATTTTTTGTTTTTAGCGAATCAGTCTGAAGTAAAATATTGTTCGCATGACTACCAATTATTTACTTATAACTTTCAAATATTCAAGAATACCATTAACAATTATCTCAAATAAATTGCTTAAAACACAGTATCAATCTTTTCCTAAAAGCAAGATATATTTTTTAATTAATTTAAATTGACATTAATTAAATAACTAATTTTAATTAAGGCAAATTAAAGCGATTTAAATTTGTAGCTAATATTTTTTTTTTCGGATGAATCACATAATTGATCATTTTTTTGTTTGTAGCGAATNNNNTAACTTTCAAATATTCAAGAACACCATTAACAATTATCTCAAATAAATTGCTTAAAACACAGTATCAATCTTTTCCTAAAAACAAGAAATATTTTTTAATTAATTTAAATTCACATTAATTAAATAACTAATTTTAATTAAATCAAATTAAAGCGATTTAAATTTGTAGCTAATATTTTTTTTTTGGATGAATCACATAATTGATTATTTTTTTGTTTATAGCGAATCAGTCTGAAGCAAAATATTGTTCGCATGAATTAATAACGTATAAACATTCATTTGACACCTAATTGATATTCGAATTGGAAGCAATGACCTCGATACGGCGCTGCATATTCGATGCGACATTGATAGTCCTCATTGGAGTTCGGACCATTATAATTCATCACGAAAAGGTATCATAAATTAGGCTCAGTCTTTATAAAATACAATAACCTTGACTAAATGAAAATTATCATTTTCACACACTTAATTTTATTCAATAATATAAACAGAAATTGATCAGAAATTTGTTTAAGACAATTTTTAAATTACAATTAAAAATGCTTTTCGAAATAACAGATTTTTTTTTGGTAAATAGATCATGCTTTTGATTACAACGATGGTCATAAATTAGAAGGTGACTTTGAATTATTATAAGAGGGATTGTAGATTGTGGAAGAGGGTAAGATGCATGGAATCTAGGTGAATTATGTGTATAGGGTTGGATCGGAGTTGTATGTGAACAAAAAAAATAAAATATATAACTAGAGAGTGAGTTTCGTGCAAGTGGGGTGGATGTTTGGATGTCTGGATGTTAATCAAGTTATCGATGAACTGCCTTTTTGCGCGGTTCGCGTTTGTTTCTGGCTGTGTGCCGTCCGCCTCCGCTGATGTCGGGGGTATTTTTCTGTTCTGAATTTCCTGGCTGTCTCCGGCGGAATGATGCATTTGTAAATTTGAACGTCGCGTCCAGATAGACTCGGTGGCGGTTAGAGTATATTCTTTCAGCCAGTGTATGTGTATAGTCAGAGACATGACATGTCCGAGTCTGGCAACGACAGATGAAACTACAGGATCTCGTCATCAGAGAGGAGGACCAGCGCTTGTCGTCCTGTCGCTGTCTCGCAGATCCTTCGCCTCTTCCTCCTCCTCTTACTCCTCCACATCCACCTCGTCCTAGTCCTGTTCATCTCTCGCTGTCGCTCCCTCTCGTCCCCCTCCCCACCTCTCTCTCTCTCTATCCAGCAGCACCACCACCACACGCCGACATCATCACTGCTTTAGAGGGGTGCGTCACAGCCACTCTGACTTTTGAAGGCGAAGGGTAGTTTAGTTTTGATCAAACGCACACCGCACACGCATACTGCCGGAGACGGAGAGGAGCGTGCACACGCACGCGGACCACCAGTTTAGTTAGTTAGTAAGCTAGTATAGTAGGCAGTCGTCGGTTATAGTTAAGTTACATCGTCCAGTTGTTACGGGAAACGCGCGTTCCCAATAAGCAAGGAAAAAGACTTCAACAACTTCCGAGCAAAGCAAAGCAAACAATAAGGTAGGATTTCTCAATACTAAATCTCCTTCGTTTGCGATGGCACGAAATTTAAATATATATAATATATTTAATTTAATTTATCGCATGTCTTCGGGCTGAACGTGAAGGGGGGAAGTCCACTAAAGCTCTCCAATATTCTTGTCGCAGTTGTCAGCGTTGTTAGCTCTCCGGGACCTAAACGGGACAAATACTTTTCTGCTTAAACAGACAATTTGAAAGACGTTGCATATGCAATGAACCCAGGGTCTTCTTCTCTTGTTTTCGTCCATTCAAGAAGACTTCTCCTCCTCCTCCTCTTCATCCACCTCATCCCATCCTGTCAGCCTTGACTGCGTATCTTGGATTCGGGTCGAAAACGGCGCGGCATCAATCAATCAAATTAATTAAGTCCTAAAAAACAAGCGAGAGAGAAAAATAAGAGAGTGGGCAAAAGGTTGCAAATGAGAGAGAGTCAGAGATTGAGAGAGGACAAGGTAAATCAACATCATCGGGTTCGCAGACGCAATTAAACAAAATAATAATGATGAGAGGGGAGAAAAATAATATTAAAAAAAAAAACAACAACTCGTTCTACCTGCTGCTGTTGCTTTTGCATCGAAGATGAGGAGAGGCACTGGGTTAAGAACGAGAGAGAGAGAGAGAGGAGATGTTCTTCAGGTATGCTGCGCACTTTGATTGACGGGATTAACGTCCGTCCACCTTCAACCTCTCGACTCGCTTTATTCATTTACTTTTCTTCTCCGCTCCGGGCTTAATCAAATGGAATAAGCAATTAATTAGGGCCCCCGTCCAGCGAGGCCACAGGGCCGGACGGCGGTTTGCACAGGATATTCCGCATTCTCCCTTCATTGATCCGAAAGGTGGACGGACGGGGGTGGACGCGCGGGGGTGGTTTGCGCGCCCCGTCACTCGGACAGAGCGCTGTCATTCTCCCAGACGTCTCATCAACACGCACGTCCGAGACAGCAGCAGCCCTTCCCAATCAATAAACTGTCTTTTGCCAGGGGAAAGCCATCCCCCCTGCAACCTCCAACGTCCTTTGTCCTCCATCATTCAGCTGCATCATTACATAAACAAATACATCTTATATACATAACATTAATAAGTACAACAAAAATGAATATCTTAATTGAATGAGTCTACTAATAACAAACTCTTTGAAGGGAATTCCATGCTGCGGAGGGCTTCAACTTGTTGCAGCTGCAAGAACAAACACCGCGACGCGGATTTCGGCGCTGCCGAAATCGATTATTAATTCATGCCTTTCTCTCCCCCAAACAAAGAAGAGAAAATAAAAAAAGAAAATCCAAGTCATTTGTGTTTTCTTCTTCGTCTCGCAAATTAACCACGAATAAATATTTCATAATCTACTTATATAATCATTAATCTCGTCGGCGCCCTCCGACAACGAATTAATTACAACAATAAA
The DNA here is from genome assembly GCF_001412225.1 of Nicrophorus vespilloides. Taxonomy (NCBI): domain Eukaryota; kingdom Metazoa; phylum Arthropoda; class Insecta; order Coleoptera; family Silphidae; genus Nicrophorus; species Nicrophorus vespilloides. Next base: position 63,844 of record NW_017099630.1, read on the forward strand.
CAAGTGTTTCTCTCTAAAAACTTTTAACAAACTTTCTTTCCTTTCATTGCTGAATTTAATTTACTTTTGGTCTTTTAATTTCGAGACTGCCAAATTTTCATTTGTTATTGGTATCAATCGGATGGTTCTTTCGATTTCGAGAGGATGTTAATAAATCAATGTTATAAAATGTATGCGGTCCTGACAAATGGTGAAGATGAAGTGTTCGGGAAAAACTTATGGTACGGTTCGGACATGTCGACCGATCTCCGGTTGACAATCAATCTGTCAAAGTCATTTGGATGACAGCTAATCTATTATTATATTTGGGGCCTGGTAATGATTCATTTAGATATTTCGCTTATTATAATACTTCGTTGGGAATAGTAAGAATGGTAACTCAGGCAGAAAAAGGACCTCGACCAATTGACCATTACAGTTCCGATGGATGAGTTATTGCTTTCCACTGTACAATAACATCAAAGATGTTCTCATTGCATTTGTAATAATTGAACAATACAATGTTTCTATAATATAATTCTTACTATTTTATTAGACTAAAGTTTTTTAGTAAATTCTTTATATATTTTTTTATATAATCTTCCCAGTTATTACAAATTGTGAAGCCTAAAGGTTTTATAATCAAGAAACACGAATGGTGTCTATGCAAATGTTTACGGTTTCAGAGTTATGGGAAAATATGGTTAATTATTTATTTGGTGATTGTGATTTAAATATCAGGAAGTGGTCTGCGCATGAAATATGTTCGAATAATATATATCGCAGAGGCCGTTACGGGGACTACGAACTATCCATCCACCAACTATATGATGTTGCAGAGGTGTGAGTGTTCATGTACATACGATATCACTGTGTGTGTGTGTGCATGTGTTTGTAATATAGCGGAGTGCGTCATTTAGGCCATAAATCTGTCAGTCCGTGGCCGTAATCATATGGGCACTTTCGCATGACTCACATCCGCGATGTGACACTTGACGGACGGTTATGTGTCTGGTGCTGCCACCCCCCAGAGCCCTTCCGTGCGCCACCCCCCGGCAACCGAAGTGCGTATAAATAAGCGCACGTTGCGTAAATGCCAATTTGGCAGTGAAGTATGGACGGGTCGGGCCATTGTAACAGAAATTAAACGCGCGCCACGGATGCCAAAACAGCTGGACATTTCAATCCTGCACCTGCCCTTCATTTCATCAATTGTCGCCGCCGTCAGATAACTCTGAAGTATTATTTTCTTCTTCGGCGGAGCTAAATTTGGCCTCATCCATACCTACTCTGCATGTGCAACGCCGACATCAATCCCGACACCGGCGTTGCGATCCTCCTGTGTCGGTGTCGAGGTGTCGGGAAAGGCGACAGTCATAAAGAGACGCGGCCAGCGAAACTCTCGACACACTATTTATTCGATTCGAATGTACCGCGCCGACATAAATCTCTGCAGGACTGAAATAAGTTTCATCGCGACATTCTCTTGCCAAAGACACTAACTAATTTTTTATTGCACGCACACATTATATGCCCACAATACACGTGTTTTAACGCTTCTTCCTTCTAATTATAAACCTGCCAGCATCCATTGCACTTCGCCGCTGCATCAACATTTCATATAAATTCGCGTCCAACGAGATTATCACGCTCTACTCACCAATTCTAATATTATCCACGAAAAACAATAGCTCTACTCAATCCTTCTCTTATTCTTTACGAATTACAATAAACATCATTGTTATATTGTTTGTATTAATTTCAAGAAACCTACTTTCGAATAAATTATTCAAAAAATCAAATTAAGAATACTAAATTGGAAATTGATTATTGTCAATAGTAATTAATATTGTGAATGTTATTAAGAATGTGAATAAAATAATATTGATTGCATTAATCTGTTGTATGATCTTAAAGGACTATATGGGAGCGAGCGCTGGGCATATCTCATACATAACGGAGACCACTTCCTGACATTTAAATCAGCGCGCCAAATAAATCATTAGCCGTTTCCGGCACATTTACAACTTTTTATCTTGACACGTCCATTCCGAAAATAAACATCCTCACCGAGTGCCACAATAATAGAGGAAGAATAAATCTCTCTCTCGATACAAAACGAAGAAGATAAATATATAAACAAAAATATTACCAAAAGAAAATGAAAACGTAAAATACACAAAGATGCGTGAATTGATGATTTTCCTCTCGAGAAGGATTCGAAGATCAAAAACGTGTAAACTTAATTTGCCAAGTTTGATGGATTGAAGCGCATCAAAAGTGAAGCCAAAACAATAAATAAATAAGTAATAATAACACAAACAGTTGGCCTCGGTCTTGGTCATTCCAATTTTAAAACTCTCAAGGATTTTTCTAACGCTTATTAATTTTCGGTCGCGTCTCTTCGCTTCGCTTTTATTATATATGTATGTGTATATATATATATTACTATGATGAAGCAAAACAAATGCGAGCGTGCAAAACAAAACGCGAATTTTGGATGGAGCACAAATGATGATGATGATGATCGTGGGGTGGATGAGAATGAGGATTGAAGAGGAAGAAGGATAGTGAGGCGTCAGCTGCTGACCGCAGCCCGAGAGCACTATTTGCAGACACGATGGTTGAGGATGGTTGGAGAGGTCTTCTCTCCCCCTCGCTCGCTACTAATTTACGCTCGTTCGTTAACGTGATTCGAATTAATTTGAGTCCCGCAACCCCTGATTATGTATTTGCTACATGTCTTCCGAATTTATCGGGCGACGAAAGTTTGGACGTCGGCGACGGATTTGTCATCTTCTGCATGCTGCTGCAGCGCTCCAGTTTATTAATGTTGACTCTTGGCTGGCGCTGGCCACGCAGCAGATATTGAGTGAGGGAAGGAGGTGGAGGAAGGATGAGTGTGGGCTGAGGGGATTTGGGTTTCGAGAAGAGCTGGAGAGAGAGAAGGTTGCGATGATTTACACCGGAATGGCTTTAATAAAACATCCTCGAGGGGTTGCTTGTGTGTATGTGTGTGGGTGGTTAGAAGGGTGCGGAGGGGTTTAAGGGGGAGGTAGGTTTGATGGCAGTTCCGTTCACTCACATGGCGCTCACCTTTGAGCCTCTGCATGGTGAGTGTGTCCGTGCTGCGCCCCCCAAGAGATTTATAGATGTAGACCGAGTGACATCGCGGGGCCCGAACGCGTTTAATTATAATACTTTATTGCCCAATAAATCTAACCTCCGCCGCCATCGCCGCCGCCGCTGCCGCCTCCTCCTCATCGTAGTCGTCGTCCTCATCCTACACCCACCCGGAGCTTTTGAAGGATAGCGCTCAATTCTGGAGACCGTGACATATTTTACGGCCAAATTATGCATTACAACCCTCTCCCTCCATACTTAATTCACTTATACCATGACTTTTTCTTTCTCTTCAATCCCTATTCCATTCCGCATCTTTCCACTCAACCACTTTCCAACTAAATCTTCTATAAACTAGTCTTCAACTATCACACACTTACCATAGTAGTAACACATGGCGGTAGTATATACATTTTAATTAAAGTTTTGCTCTATTTTTTTAATTATTTAATTATCTAAAAGAAATTTCAATTTATAATTACATTTTTTTTATATTATGAATTGATTATTCGTATTGATCAAGTAGATTGATCTAATGTTGATCTATAACAGCGGTCGGGGAACTGGGGTAAATTACCCAAAATGGTGTAAAAATGAATTTTTTTTGGGTAATAGGGAAATTTTTCTAATTTTCGTTTTTATGTTGATTAGAGTGGAAAAACCTTGTTCGCCCAAATATGTTGTTCACAAAGGTAGGTTGTTGCAGCAATTTTTTTACCGCCTCCTCATGTGCAATTTTGAAAGCCTTTGCAGCCTTTGACAACCAAAAAGACGACAGATTTGCTTTGGTCTCAAATTGAATACGTGCTTCAGTATTGGATCGAAGTTCAAGAATTGCCTCTGCCAAACCTGGAAGTTCTTCTGGTATGTTAGTAATTTCACATTTAAAAGGATCTACAACCCAATTCACAGTTTGTACATCAAGATCTGAAAATAGTCAGAGAACCGCTCTCTGAGTTTGGTAAGATG
>NW_017099631.1:0-966 GCF_001412225.1 Nicrophorus vespilloides
TAAATTAAAATTTATATTTTTTTTAGGTAAAAATAAACATTTCATTAAATAAACACACAACAAAATATGCAAGTTTTCAATATTTCTCAATAGTTTTTATTTATTTATTCTTTTTAATAATTATAGTTTCAGCAATAATTTCTTCATGTAATATTTCATATAAGTATTATATAATTAAAGTTTCAGATTAGTTGAAATTTAAATAATTATTAGACGTATTTTTATAACCAAATAATTAACTGTTACAAAGTGCTATCGGTTGTTAACACTAATTAATGAAATAATTTGTGATGAAAAAAATGGTACATTATTTTAATTATTTATAATTTGAGATTTGTTGCTATTTTTTTTTGGTTATTTTGTCTGACGATGATGCCAAAGGAACCCTTGATTTTTATACTAGTGTAGGTATAGCCCCCATCCCTGGCCAATGGTCAGAATGCCACGAGTGCGAGCGAGAGCGGCGCCCATAGTTGGTGCCTTTTAGGGTGGGTACCCTTCATAGCCATCTCTCTATTCGCTATTATTATTTCTCGCTTCCTGTCTTTTTTTCTCTTTCGCTAGAACCATTTCATTTTCAACGTCCCATCCTACCCATTCTGGTACATTGTTGATGAATTGTTATTCTGGGCGTGATAGTATGCGCCTTTTCAATTTTCGTTTTCACTAATAGGAAAACATGGAAACGCTACCAGAAAATCCACCGGTGAATATGGATATGTGTATGGACATGGGAGAGCAAGTTGGAGAGCCAAAAGGATAATTGGGTCACGTAAGCTACTTGACTCCCAAAGCTACTTAGATCCGTTCTTTAAACACTGGATTAAAATAGTTGCGAGACGTGAAATAAAAATCGCATCCCCTAATCGAATTTAAATCTTGTTAATGCTATTTGCCAAAGAGATCTGCACCCCAAGACACGCCAACGTTCATAAACTACTATTAATTGCTTAATTAAGACACATT
>NW_017099631.1:1026-1264 GCF_001412225.1 Nicrophorus vespilloides
AACCGTAGAAAAAGATAGTTGAGTCTAATGGAAACAAAAAACATACATTTATGTAGAAAAAAATAATTTTGAGTAATATTTTTTTAAATTTATTTTTAATTTATATGTACTATCTTTTGAATTTTTCAAGCCGTACTGAATAAAGCGCGTTATCAGAATTATTGTATAAAAACGAATAGTAAAATATTATGGTTCAAATTCCGCTAAGCAGTCTAAATTAATTTTCTTTTTCGTTTAC
>NW_017099632.1:0-31395 GCF_001412225.1 Nicrophorus vespilloides
TCATTTACAATTTATTTAGTTTCCTTTCCAATAATCTATCTTTGACTAAAGACGATTATTGTATATTCTAATGAAATAAGTATAAAACATAAGTTACTTTCAAGGAAATTCAACAAATATTATGAGTAGTTTTTATAATTCATTTACAAGTAATTAATAAGTAAAAAAAAAACCTATAAATTTTTCATATTTTATTTTAATTTATATGAATTTATAATGTTTACTAATTTTATAATGAAATTAATAAAAATTATGAGATAAAATTGGTTATGGTAATACATAATTATCATGGTTTCCAAGTTTCCAAATAAAAATGTTGAATTATCATATTTTTGGTTGTATGTAATTATCAATAATAATTATTAAAAGGATCATTTTTCAGTGAAATAGTGATTTAATTATTGTAAACATTTTTCATTTTTTTTTTCATGAGATTTTTTATATTTTTTTTTTGAAAAAAACGGAAAATGGATAATCTCTTCTAATTGATATTATTTCCAATTTAATTCTTAGGATAATTATAAATATCAATTATTGAAATTTCGAATATTTTTTTTGCAATTTTTTTTTATGCCGTCTCTATCTACCGCGCAAAAACAGGTTTTACTGTATGTGAAATTAGATAAAATATATTATCACCTCTAATGAAAATATGATATGAAAAATAAATACATTTTTATATTATAGAATATAAAGAAAAAAAATAATAATTTTAGTTTATTGAAAATGAAGAAAAATTTAAAACATTTCAACATTATTTATGAATATTTTTAATTAACAATGATTCATTATTATAATTAAATATTATTATTGTATTTGTTAAACAGATTCTAATAAATTTTAAAATATATATTTTCAAACTAATTCAGAATATAAACTACTTTCATTGATTCTAAATAAAGTTCTAGCAAATCCAACAATACATGTAGTAGTTTTTCTGTTTAATTTTTGTTACTTTTTGTGTTCAATAATCTATCTTTGGCATTGGATTATTAATGAATTTTGAAACTAGTTTAAAAACATAAATTACTTTCATTGATTCTATATCCAATCGGAGCAAATCCAACAATATTTTATGTAAATTTTGTAATTATTTTACAACTATTTCATTTACAATTTATTGTTCATTTACAATAATCTATCTTTCATTTTGATACTAAAGATGATTATTGTATATTCTAATGAAATATGTATAAAACATAAGTTACTTTCATTGAATATCAAATACATATTTCAAAGAAATTCAACAAAATATAAGTAGTTTATATAATTGTTTTACAAGTAATTAATAAGTAAAAAAAAACCTATAAAATTTTCATATTTTATTTTAATTTATATTAATTTATAATGTTTACTAATTTTGTAATGAAATTAATAAAAATTATGAGATTTTTTATAGATTTTTTTTTGGAAAAAAACGGAAAATTCTAATTGATATTATTTCCAATTTAATTCTTAGGATAATTATAAATATCAATTATTAAAATTTTGTATTATAAGATATTATTAAAGATATAAGAAACGTTGTTAGTTAAATAATTATGAAATAGCTTACCCATAATGAGTTTTCCTGATGAAAGCAACTTTTTCTGAGAGTTTTCTGCATTCACCTGGATTCGGTGGTGCATTTTCGATGAGGGATACTCCGTAGACAGCCAGATCTCGTAGCCAGTTGTAGTGGGATTCGTCACTGAGGCAATAAAAAAAATTATTATAAATATTGTCATCAATCGTACGATGTTTGTATGGTGAATCATCCGAGAAAAGAATCTCGGGGTCAAGAAAGGGTCGACAAGACTTTGTCCAAGGAAACCAGATAACGGCACATCATTCTTCGATCAGTTTATATTTATCTCTGCTAAAGTTGCTGTCCGCGAGGAAACTTACTCGTTCATAACGTCATCGTACTGATAAGTTTTTATCACGTTGAAGAAGTCCTTCTTGTCCCACAGGATCTTCTCGGGGAGATACGAATCGGCCAGGTACTTCTCTTGCACGGTCCTCTTGAAGCTACGCTTCTTCAGCCAATCGAAGTTGTAAATGGACCTGTGATCATCGTCCCAGTCGATTTCGATTTTGTTATCACCATTGGTCTGAAGAGTGAACATTTTTTAATCAAAATAACCGAGGAGTTGTTCTTACTTTACCTTGATGGATTTGATGTTAACGTCGATATTGAAGTCGTTCCAATTGATGATTCGAGACTGCGAATCCTTGTGATAGCACTTCTCGCATGTACAATTATCCCTCAGCCAGACCAAAGGATACTGGTCGACGTGATCACTGGCTTTCACCACTAAATTATCCTTTTCGATCAGGGCCTGAACCGCACTGTGCGTGAACCTCTTCGTCGGAATCGCCTTGACCATCCGGCTTTTCGTGCTCAGGCTCTTCAGAATTCTTCCTGCCAAAGACGACATACTTGCATTCAATTGCGGCTCGTTTTTCGCTCCGGAAATTGGCCGATGCCGAAAGTGTGTGCTTTTATAAGGTGACTGCAATCCTGGCACTTCCCCTCTCATTGGTCCGTTCACGGAACAGTTGCGGTGGCCTTACGCCATCATCCAATTAGAAACCGAGTCCTTCGCTCGAACAGGATACAACTTTGTTGATTTTCTTATTAGCTCATTCGGGAATCATTTAAACTTTTCGCATATTATTCAGCTGATAACGCAACATAAATAAAGCACGCGTGTTTTTTTATCATATTGCTCATCGTAATTCATCAATTATGTATGCTGTACGTAGATTAATCTCGTTTTATGGTATTTGAAATATTTCAATTATTTGGAACAATCGTCCATTTTTCGCTTCAGCTCACCCGAAAAGCCTCGTAAACCGACAAATTTCAGTTACTTTGTTTAAAACCACTTAAACTTTCAATAGGATCATAAAACTGGAGTAACGTAACGTTGAACATTTACGATGGACTTTGGTGTTAGGCGACAACGGATCATAATTCAATTCTAAATAGGCCGTTCGATAAATATAACATGTAAATGTAATATTTTCTACTCACTAATTGAGATCAACGTCTTCTAACCACAGAGTTCACGATTACATTGAATCAATCGTTCAATAATACATGCTTTTTCTTATCTTGTTTATGTTTATTAGAAATGTTGTTTTCAAAATGAAATTAATATAATTTTTAATTTTTGAAATAACAATGATCAACTGAAGAGAGTTATTTCATTTCTATGAAAACAATTTCGAAGTTCTGATTCCAATCTCTATCAAAATATTTGTCTTTCCCTTAGCAACGTCAACGTCTATCATTATTATTTACATTGTTTTTAACACAACGATTTTATTTTTGAAATGAATTTATTTGATGCAACTAAAGAATACACTCTCAAACATGAATTTAGATAAAAGAAAATTAAATGAAATTAATTTGCAAATTCTGATTCCAATCTCTATCAAAACTTTTGTCATTTCCTTAGCAACGTCCACGTTTGTCGTTAATATTTTTATTGATTTCAATGTCATAAAAAAAATTTGTCATTTACTTAGCAACGTTATTTTATTTTTGAAATTAATTTCTTTGATGCAACAATTTAATATATGTTGGGGGGGGGAGAGAGTCTTGATACTTTGATTTTATAGTAAGAAAATTAGAGAATATTTTAATTTAAACGGAGAATACAATTATAAATATAAAAAGTATAAAGTAAATACGATCAAATAAAGTAATAACCTCATTATAAAAAAAAATGAATTATTTAAAAACTTTTTCACTTCAAATTTTGAAGAAAAGATGTTTCATTTTTGATACAATAATGATACAAATATGATTCAATTTTGATGTCAGATTTCACTGTATTGTTTTTATTCTCGTTTGCTAAGGTAGATTGTTGTAAAAGGCATCAACTTTCAAAATTATGATAGATTTGTTTTGTTTTCAAATTCATTATTGGATCAAAGTTAAAGAAGTGCATCTGCTAACCCTTAAGGTTCTATTGGTACAACAGTGATTTTACATATAAAGGAATCAACCCAACTTACAGTCACATCAAGTGGTTAACTTCAATTAACAATGATATTTCAATAAATTTTAATTTAAATTTACAATATTTTGATTGGTAACTAAAAATTTCATTTTAATGTAAATAAATATGAAAATATTTCATTTTAATATGGAAACAATTTTCAAATTCTGATACCAGACTCTATACAAATATTTGTTATTTCCTTAGCAACGCTGACGTCTGTCATTATTTTTATTGATTGGAATGTAACAAATTTTATCATCATTAGATAAACGATGATTCATACAAAATATCTTTCAAAGTTAAATATAGTAAACTTCAGATTAAAACACATGTATGAAACATTTTGTTAAGAAAACATTTAACAAAATAATTAATTATCATCTGAGCGTTTTGTCCCATACATCGGCTTCTTCATGAGACCAGCCTGATGCAAATGTTACAAACGGTTTTCTGGCTAATCTTCAGATCCTGGGCAATGGAATAAGTACTCTCATGCCGGTCCGACTCGATTTCCATAATATTATCAACATTTTCCACGATTGTACCAGAAATGTCTCATCTTCGACGTCCTTGTTACCAAAACGGAAGCGTTGGAACCAACGCTTTGCTGTTGCATTCGATACTGTATTGGGTCCATAAACAATACAAAATGTTTTGGCCGCCTGCTCCGCTCTTCCCCTTAGTTGTAGTGATACAGAAGAATGTATCGAATTTTATCTTTTCTACCTCCATTTTGGAACTCTATAACACAGAACTGGATTCACTAAACATAAAACTATTAAAGAACTTTTTTGAAAGCGTTATGTCGCCTTTAAGTCGCAGTAAAGAATGACAAGATGCAACTTGTACATCGCGAGATATGGCTCCTTAAAGACATGTAACGAAAAACGCTCAGAACTTTTTACTTCACCTATTATATGAGTTACGCCTGAAGCTATACTTTCCAAGTAACTTGCCAAATATCGCATTGTATTTATATGTGATTAATTTATTGACTGAAGATAATTTTTATTTACCTAATAATTCACAATCAAGAGATTTTAAATATCTTAGAAATTTGCTTGTTCTTTGAAATATTTTAAAAAAATGTTTAAAATGTATTGAAACATAAGGTTTAGTTTTTTCAGTCATATTACATTGAACTTCATATATCCTCAGAATCATATAATTTTATATACTATTAAAATCTTTATAATTATTTACATGAACAGGATCAAAGCGTAAACCTTTGTGGCTTTGAACTAACACTATTTTCTATCTTCCAGAATTTAATAAGCAACTTATCTTATTCAGGGCCGAACGATTCGACCAAATTGGACATGTTACAAAAATAAAAATCTTCGAAGATACACAAATCAAAAATGAAGCAAAATCACTTGAAAACTCAATGAAGAATTATACATTTTTAGTGTCTTTGGTTTTTTTGGTATGATTTACTTTTCCAAGTAAATTTTGTAAGTTTTTTTTTGTAGAGGAGAGGAAACCTTACATAGGGACCATGGGTGGAGTCATTGTACTGTGGGATTCTTACCGCACTAAAACCTCTCCCCTTCTTCGCCAGCATGCAGGGCCTGTATCGCTATACTACTCCACGATGCTGATTGTCATTACGTCTCTGCAGCCTCCGCTCGTCTTCTTCCTTGCTTAGCAGCACCTCCGCTATGTACGCCGCTACAACATTCCAGCTGTCCACACTCCTCAACATTTCACCGACAATATTTTCATGCTGTATCAGAACTCCCAATTCTGCCTCCGGCCTGTGCTTCCTTCCAATCCATCTGCAGCACCTAAATAGCGTGTGCTCAGGGCTATCGTCCTCCTCGCAGTACCAGCATCTTTCATCCTCCTTCTTCGCGATGAAGTGCAGGTACTTGCCAAAGCATGCATGGCCAGACAGCGCCTGGCTCAGGTCAAATGTTGTTTCACCGTGCTTTCTGCTTAACCAAGGCTCTATTTGCGGGATTAGGCGCCGAGTCCAGGCTCCTTTCTCCGACCTGTGCCATTTATCTTGCCATTTTTGAAGCAATCTCTCTCTAGCATCCGCTTTGGTCGCGCCCCTCTGACTCTCACCTCTCTCCAGAACAAGGAGCTCTATTGGTGGCACTCCAGCCATCACCTGCACTGCGTCTCGGGAAATTGTCCTATACGCGCTGCATATTCTAATTGCTCCTCTCCGTTGGACCGTTTCTAGCGCTTTTCTATAGCTTAGAACTGTCATTGCTTGTTCCCATATAGGAGCAGCATACAGCATAATAGATTGAGCCACTACTCCTAGCAATCTTCTCTTGCTAGACTTCACCCTTGTTGGGTGCATCCGCATATCCAATGACTGTTATGTCTGCAGGTTGATTGATCCTTAGCACTTCGTCGTAAGACAGGTTCCATAGGTGGGGGCATAGCACTGATCCCTGCGGAACTCCGCTATTTATTAGCATTTGTTCTTCGACTTCGGTGCTCCGGATCTTTATGGAGCGCTCGCTGAGGTAGCTTCTTATAATTATTTTAATGTAGGGGGTAATTCCTCGTTTGTTTATCTCATTATAATTGTTTAAATTTTGTAAGCTACGAACTTCAATGTAATTCAGTAGACTATCAACTTTCTTTCACTTTCTTAATTTTGAAAAACACTGGATTTCAACAAGTTTCATTTAGTTCAGGCAAAAACACTCGCAGAATACTTAGAAATATCTTTCGAAATAAAAGAAACATTTTAATTATGAAGGCAATGATGAACCTATTATAAATCTGGAAAAAGAAGAACTAAAAGAAATGTAGCAGATTTAGAAATTGCTGCCAGACTCTAAGATTAATGATACATCTATTGATATTGTGAAGGAAGCATACTGAGACGATTATATATATTAGTAAAAAAAAAATGAAAATCTAAAAATTTATTCTTTCATGAAAATATTTCCAACATTTATTTAAAATGTTGCAATTTTTATCTGAAAAGGTTAGAGTTACGGTATTTCCAAACCTTTTCATTCTCCTTCGAATATATTTAACAATTCCAGTGAGCGCTACTTCTGGAGAGAGGTCATTTTCTAGATTAAAACTTGTAAAAAACTATATAAGGTCGACTCAGGATAGATTAAACAGTTTAACAATCATGCTAAGTGAGAGTCAAGAGCAAGTCAGTTGTATTTTCGTACTATTTTAGAAGATTTCTCAGAACAAATACTTTGGAACATGTAAATTATCTGTGTATATTCAATAAAATTCAGCTATATTCATTGTTTTTATATTTGGTACAGGTTTATTCAGAAACCTTATCCACTTGTCTACCTTATGGTTCATGACTTTTGATTTTTATAATTGAATTTTGGATTTTGTTTTAAATAAATATTTAAAATCTATATTTACCTAAGTAAATCCTAACTGTTCATTAATTTTGTTATTAAATTTTGATACTGTCGGGATTTTGATAGAGTCGGGATTTCGATACAGTCGAGATTTCGATATAAACCCACATATGTTACAATCGCGATGTTCAGTAAACTTATATAAGTAATATACAATAAATGGCAATCTTAGTAATTAAGAATTATTGAAATTAAATTTCAAATTTCGTATTTAAAATTTGATTTTAGTGTTTTGGTAATCATTGTTCTTACAATTCCGAAATATTTCTAAAATTTTATGTCTTATATGATTTTCTGCTTAAATAAATTATTCAATATTATAAAATTAACAATTAATCATTTTGTAATTGTAGTTCATTACATACCGATAACGTATCACTTATCTTTTTCTTAAAATATTTAAAATTCCCGCTTCCAGCGATCGGGCAGCATCCGATAACTGTCAGAAACAGAAAAACAGTTGGGGAACCGTCATTTGTTGGTAAACAATTTTACAACACCTGTAATTTAAAAAATTTGCGATTTTATTGAATGAAACAATTTACGTTGAAAACTTATTATTAATTTCTATACATTTTCTAAGTGTTTGAGAAAATTATGTGGGTAAATCATGGAATATTAACGGAATCAGTGAAAAATTTAACCTCTATACACAATTAACTGCCTGTTGCTTTGTACGAGGTTCCGGTAGTTTGAAGAAATGTGCACGAACAATGAAGAGTGCTTAGCTGAGAGACTGCGAAGGGAAAACTATGAACAGTTCAATATCCTAGTTCGGATGCATTTATCATTTGTTCTGGACTTAAATACAGATGAGTATGACTTGTTTTCAAGGGACTCCAATCCATTCAACATTAGGTTGAATTTGTCTCTCTCTGTTTTGCAGGAACGATGCTTTGGTGGATAAAACAAAATTGAAGAAATGGAGTGTGCTGCCATTTCGAAAATCAAAAAGTCGGGGGGTTATGGATGGTGCACCACTGACTCAAGAAGGGATCTGTCAAGTTTATCAGTTAATTGAGTTTTTAAAGAAAGAACCAAGTAAATGAAATTATGAGTTGTTTGGAATTGTTTTGTTTGTAATTGCAATATTTCAGATATTTGCAAGGAGGGTGTATTTAGGAGGACGGGATCTTTGAACAGGCAACATGATCTCCGGAGTTTACTTAATCAAGGAACAACCCTTTGCTTGGAAGGTGGTCCTTATAGTGTGCATGACTGTGCTTCAGTGCTGAAAGGTTTTTTGGCAGAGCTTCCTGAACCTCTGTTAACTGAAGCTCATTACCCAGCTTACTGTCAGATTGCAGGTAAGAAGCTTTCATACTTTTTATTGTTTTTGAAGCTAATTCAACATGAAATTTCATTGAAATCAATTTCAGAAACGTCAGTAGAAAACGAGGAGCGCTTAACTGGATCTCTGCAATTACTGTTCTTGCTGCTACCTACAGAGAATCGGGTATTATTAAAAGATGTCTTGGATCTGCTGCATCTTACTGCTTCGTATGAAGGGCACAATAAAATGTCGGCAGATAGTTTAGCCACCCTCTTCACGCCGCACCTGTTGTGCCCCAGGAAGCTTTCACCTGAGAATCTCCACCTAAACTCGCAGACTCTCTCGGTGATCGTGTCATACATGATCAGAAACTGCAAAGAATTATTTAATATACCGCCGAAGCTTTCGGTCGATATTAAAGCGTATTTGCAGGATCGCGATCGCAAGAAGATTTTGTCGCCGGAGAAGTGTGTTAACGAGTCTGTGACCGACAACTTTGCGAGCACGGTCTTTAGTTTTGTTGATCATGAGAGGACAGCCAAGGAGAACCAATCGAATCCTACGGAAACGGCACTGGCGCAGCTCTACGCCCACATACAGTGTCTACCCGAATCGGCACAGAAGAAGAAACTGGTCAAGCAGTTCAACAAATGCAATGGGAATGGTACACCGGTCGTACTGAGAAGTAATCTCCCGAAGAGCCGCAGCCTCGGTGATTCCATCAAAAAGCACATATTCCAGAAAAGGCTGATAAAAAGCGTGAAGAAGTCGCAGCTTGTACGTCAGCATTCGTCCAGTGAAGAATTATTAAATGTAAGTTGTTTTTTCTTATATAATCAGTTAAACGTTTCATGACATTGTAGTTTCATGTAACAGTAGCGCATAATTAATAATAGTTATTGCAGAGAGTATATGTTGCAAATAGATAAAGTATATAATAATTCTCTATTCTGTAACTATAATATCTGCAGCAGTCTGTATATTTGTCATTATTCTTCTATATATTAATTATTCCGTAAATATCTCGTGTTTATTTTGGTAACATATAAAGCTTAAAATTGTTATATAGTACAGTTATCTCTTAATATTTTATGAGACATACAGTGTATTTGTTGGAATGAAGGAAGCAGTTGATTACATAGTTTATTACGTCTGAAAAAAATCATGTGATGCAAACTTGATAAGTGAATATTTCCAGGAATGTTACACATCATCTTCGCTTACAAATAAACCACTTTTTTCGTAAGTTCATATTGATTTTCGTTATGATGTAAATTGAACTTTGAATATTTTTATCAGACAAAACTGATTCATTTCCTATCAGAAACATTACATTACTACACACAAAGAATCGAGAGGAATTTCTGTTATCGACAAATGTTGCATTTTATTGCAAAATTAATGCTAAATTATCATCTGAATTCAATAATTTTTAAGATTATTTACTTGAACTACTTTTGTTCTTTCTTCAAGGATATTCATTCACCACGTGTTGTTTTGTTAATCACCCAAGCAAGTGCACGTTGGTTAACTCTTGTAATAGCCCAAAATACAAGTCCATCCTCTTTTATGTGTTATATAATCAAATTTATTGACAAAAAAACGGATTAAAAAAAAATAAAACAACCGAATCAGTTTTTCTAAATAAAAAATAAAAGATCAATTGTTCTTACAGCGGTCCCGAAAAAAAAAAATAAAAAGCACACAATTTATCTGGGCATGCACAATTAGCCTATAAATAAAAAGTAAGTGAAACTATAGTAAATAAACAAGGTAAATTATATAAATACATAAACACAAAAATATAAAATATATAAAAGGATAGCAGCTGCATAAAATCATCGATAATTGAGCATATAAACCAACAAACAACCGGCAAACAAACTAACAAAGGGCACGCATCGAATACAAAACTTCATACAGCACATTCATATAACACATCTGCGTGGGTTAAAATTATAAATAATATTTATCTGCACTTAAGTCCTTTAAGTAATCCTTCATGTTTCAGCTGTCTCAATGAATGTATGATCTGCATTCTACTTTCAACTAAGTGCAATTTTATAGCACATTTCCCTTTTCTACAACAATGTAAGTGTTCATGACACATTACGAAAATCTATCTACGTCATCTTGTGTAATAACATGCTTTTGCACTTTACGTCTTACATTTAATGACTCCGTTTTATTACACTCAATTTGGTTTCTAATTCATTTTACACTAAGAATATGCATGATTTATATATAAGCTGATTCCAAAATTTAGCTCACTACTCATTTCCTTTTGTAATTTTTCAATTAAGTTACCAATTTTCACCCATAAAACTCCAGTTTATATCATTTATTGATTATTTTTTAAACATTTATTACTATTTTTAATTAAACCAGATTTTTTTTCATTATTTTTATCACTTTTATAATAATGCCTTAATGTTTTAAATAAGTTACAATACTATCATTCGTTAAAATTAAAGATTTCTTATTTTTTTTATTTTTCAAATAGTACTTTTGTTATAAGTGAAATCAAGTTTAATCAATTTTCTCCTAAAAGTTTTTGTTAGAGATTGTTCTATTGTGTGGATAAGCTTATTTTATTATTTTCCTTATGTTATTGTAGAGTCCAAGGAGCACAAGTCAAAGCAGTATAATTCGAAGTCGTCTCTTTTGTGGCAACTGCGACAGTTCCAGCGAGAACGACGAAACGGCAGCTAAGAAGCTACGTAAATCTACTGAAAACCTTGTACAATCGGAAAATGAAGCCACCAGCGATGAAGATGCAATGAAGAGGAGCGTTTCGGAGCCTGACTTGAGCTCCGATGATGTAATGGGCGTCTACAACACCTATCTGACGAGTACTCCAGCTTGCGTGCCAAGAGCTCCGACCACAATGCCTAATGCAGAATTGCTGGTATTCACACCGGATGATCAAGACCGCAAATCCATGTCTCCAATTACAAGATCCACCCAAAGAATGTCTCGAGCGATGCAGGTAAATATTGAATTAACAAATTGTCATCCAGTAATTAACTGTAATTGTATTTTTAAAGGAAACGATGATGACTCCGAGGAGCCGCAAACCTGTACTCCTCATGTCCGGTACGAACATAAACAACTTGGCGAGCGAGAAGCAGCAGGGCTTCTCCCAAATGGAACACGTGAGTGAGGCGGAAGTCGAAGACGAGGATGCGTCGTTGACAAGCGACTTCCGGGAATACCTGCACAGCAGGAGCCTTCTCACCGCCTCCCCAACGGATCTGAGCTTCTCCAGCCGCACAGACGACTACAGTTCGACGAACATCAAAGATCTGAGCAGCAGCAAAATGAGCGCGTCCTTGCTGTGCTGCATGGATGGAAACGTGCCCGGAAGCTCGGAGGACAAAGAAAACGTTTATTTGGACGAAAAGGAACCCGTGCTCAAGCCAAAACAGTTCGACGAGAACGGTCTGCCCACAGTTTACGAGACGTCGTTCTAAGAACTGCCTATTTATGAAACTCTGTTGCTGTACAGTATTTTTAAACGCGCAAAATCTGTCGCGTATTGCTCTAATTAATCGTAAATTATTACTTTTTTTTAATGTTTGAATATAAATATATATATATATTTGCTACTGTCTAATTGATTTTTTTATATATAAATAAACATAAATATATGTTAATTGTAAAGAAAAGCATTAGAAATGTATCTTCATTCACCTCTCCTTTAAATCTACTTGCAATATATTGTACAGTATTATTAAAAGTACAATTTGTGAGTGTTTCTGCTAATGTATATTTTTACATATTGAATGAAATATCTCAGTTAACACGCTTTGAACATGACTACTTATATTTTTTTAGAAAATGTATAGGAAAGAGGAATTACCATTTAATGTGGTTGGTATGTTAAGAGATGAATTTTGATAGTCCATACCATCCGATGTTGATTCATTTGACGAAGATGTCTTATTCAATTGTCTGGAATTTTGTTGAGTCTATGAATTTCTGTTTCTTCAAAGAGTTAAGCTTATACACAAATTACAGTACGCTAAACGAATGTATGTTACCCACATAAAAGTACTTCCAATTATAAGATACACACGTGTTTATTCGCACGAACGTACACTTTGCGATATATGGTAAAAAATTATGATATGATATATGGTACCATATAAGAGGAGTAGAAATAGACATATTCAGAACAGATGTGTTGGTATTTGGTATCAATTTAATAAGTTATGAATTGATATAATTCATAATATTAGTCGTTTTGTGATGTTTGGATTGGTATATTTTTAATTAATCTTTGTCAATCTGACACTTTCGCAACCAAAAACATCATGCACAAAATTTAGCGACTATCTGGTGTACCTTGTATAATTTCATTTTTTCTGTAAAAAACCGCCAGTTGAATCAAAAGTAAATTAAAAAATACTCCAATTTTCTTAATAATAATAATAATGTTTATTGCATCAGTCGTACAAAAAAAAGCATATACTGAGATAAAAAGATCAAAATAAATATATAATTTTAAAAAAAATCAACTGATACAAAGGGATATTGACCATAGGTCTTTCTGCCAAGGGAATAATTATATATTGTACAAAAAAACATGAAAAAAAGGCAAAATTATAACGGTATCTTTCAAATTGATAAAATGTGTTCACAAAGAGTAAGAGCCGGAAATCCGATCCTAGACCGAACCCCCGACTCTCAGCGTGCAAAACCGGTAAACTGTATCGAGATTGGAAGGTCTGGAGCAATACTTTGCGAACAATATGTCGATGCATTTCAAAATGGGTGCGACCCCAATGCACTTATACAGTAGCTCGTTGGGAGGGTTATGTATTGGATTGTCCGGGTGTTTGTTCCGAGGGCCATTCGCTCCGCCATGGCAAGATTATTAAGACCTGGTCTCATACAATTTATATAAAGAATTGAGGCATAATCAATGATTGGACTACAGATCATTGTGTATATACATGTCTTGATTCTAATGTTCAATCTTCGACCAGACCCCCGATCGCCAACTTTTTTATTAATTGTACATTGGTTCAGTCAGAGTGCCTCATGCACGTATTATCAGATTTTTTTGTCAATCAATATGGGACTTGTTTTTAAATTATTATCTTTAAATATGTGCTAAAAATCGTAAATTATTACTTGTATAATAAAAAATACTTATATTTGCTAATGCCTTAATATATTTTTTTTTTCATATATATAAATAAACATACATAAATGTTAATAGTAAAAATGAAACGATAATGTTATTTATACATCGGTAAAAACAGCAATAAATAGTAATCTCTTAAAACATATCGTCGTGTGTCAGATCGTGAAGCATGTGTACGCCTCTCTCTTTGAGCGCATTTGAAAGTAACTTCTGTTGCTCCTGTTTTCCCTCCTGCTCCTTCCTCTGAGCATCCAAAATATCGTCCACCGAGACTTCTGTTAACGGTAAACCGGCCTCTTTTTGTTCATCCTAAAAACACACAAAGCAATAAATAATCTGGTACTTTACAAACACACTTAAACCACTTACAATTTCACCGAGCAGAACGACATTTTCTCCGCGCACAATGAATACTCCTCTAGGAATATCACCATATTCTTTACCCACATGTATTCTTTCGATTGTTCTATGCAACACTAAATTCGCGAACTGATCAACGCTCCTCAGGTATCCAATCAAGGTTCTGCCATCTCTCAAAAGAACCATCAATTTCTCTGCAAATAGTAAAATATAATTAAATAAAGTTGAATTGTTGATTGATTATTATTGATATTGATAAATAATATTTTTTAGTAACATCAATCATTGGTTTTTGTTGTTTACTCATACAGAAAGAAATTATTGAAATAAAAGATTATTTATTGATAATATTGCTCAAGAGTTAATAATTTAAACTGTTATCAATTGCATTATTAACTATTATACTCTCGCAATTTGAATAGTTAATCCCAGTTGCATAAACTAATTTACTCAATTTTGAAATTACTAATCATTCTAGGTTTACTATATAAATTTAAAATCTAAATGTAAACAAATATAGAAAAACTACAACATGCATAAAGTGTACTTACTGTCTAGTTCATCGAGCAAATGTGCTGTGCCTTCTAATTCCAACTTATTCATTGTATTCTATAAATCAAACTGTCGGATAAGCTGTAAAAAAAAACAAACAATTGAAGGTTAGGTAAAATAAACTAAATAAATGAATATTGAAATTTGCAAGCTGCAAGTAACATTAAAGTATAAGAAATGAAGGAATTACAAGTAAACTTACTTAAATCACGAACTAAGTAAGTTATGTTGTCAAACAGGTTAATGTAAATAAACAATTTGCAGACGAAACGTCAAATAAAAACTTGTCACCATAGTTGTAATGTTGGTTGGTAGGCCTGATTAGGGATTATCTCTCGCATCTATAATCCCTAGATTATAGTGGAATAGATAAATAAACAAGTTTTTGTATATAAATATTGATTTAGGATTGGGACAATTGCTATCTGATTTCGAAGCGCGCATGGATCGGGATTAATTTGATAATTGCATCGAATTTGCATTCGATTTAGGTTTGCTGAAGAACTTCAGCGCACTTCAGGCGCTTAACATGAACGCAGGGGAGTACATTCGGTTTGCCTAATCTCCAATCCAATAAGCTCAATGTGACTCTGGATGTGTGTGTGATCTCTATGGAACTATACTTGATAAAGTGAACGGGGAAATTAAATTGTTTTTTTCAAACAAAAAAATATTGGATTCGGTTTCGTGCGAGAAGAAATATAAAAATAAGTATGTTGTTTGAAAAGAGGCAACACTCGTAGTACGAACGAAAACACGCAGCACAGTTGAAAGTGAGTTTCGCCGATTGTTTGATAAACAAGCGGCTATTTCTGATCCGTCGATATTTTCGAAATGTTCCGTTCATTTCGTCTCTTGCAGATATGGCTACAGCTTGTGTGGACAACGATGAGTTCTGGAGGGTGTGTGCCAATTGGCTTACACAGCTGGAGCTGCTCCGGGCAGATCACAGGGCCAACTGGAGTGAAGCCCTCATCGTTGACCTTGCCAGCACCCTCAGAGATGGAGTGCTCCTCTGCAATTTGCTCAACAAACTGGAGCCGGGATGCATAGATCCAAAAGACTTCAGCCAGAAGCCAGCCCTGGCTCAAGTAAGTCACATCAATTATCCTATCCATATTAATTCCAACACTTTTTCTTTTACAGTTTTTGTGTTTACGGAATATAACGTTATTTCTGACTACATGCAAGAACAATTTTGGCCTGTCAGATGATGAGCTCTTTGAGCCATCCATGCTTTTCGATTTAACAAACTTTCACTCAGTTCTGTGCACATTGTCAGCATTATCATTGACTCACAAATCTTTAAAAAGCAAAGTCCCGTAAGTCAAATTACCAGTTTGCATTTCATCACATCTTAATGCAATCCATTTATAGGGGATTTTCAGTGAAAGATGAAAAAACAGAAGAGGAGGAGGCCATATATCTCAGACTCAAATCAGTGTAAGTAATTCCATTTTAATTTACATTCAAGTTTGTTTTTTGTTAAATATTTGGTATACTAACAAAATTAATTATCTCAGTGTAGATAGCTACATTCAGATATCTTAATTTACTGTAAAAAGTACTATCTATTACATACATATTTTTGTATGTATATATTCATTTATTTTCACCATTAATTATTGTTATTAATTTCACAATCAATTTATCATATTGAATGTGGTGTAATTTCGTTATTAATTTTTTGCATTAACAGCAGTTTTTTTATGTCAAAAGTAATATAATATTTGGAATTTTGCACTTACTTAAATAAGCAAAATATTTAAAACAATAGAAAATAGTTACGGTTTGATTACCTTCAATACTGCAGTATTGCATGAAGGTCGCAGCTAGCAATTTATACATAATCTATGCATGTTTTCGAAGAAAAAATCTAGATATAATTTCAATACATTCATGTAAAAACAGGAAGTCCGATTAACGTTTGTCCTAATGACTAATCAAATATTTATGTTTTGCGTAAACGCGAGTAATTTTTAACATGTTTTTTTATTTATTTTTTAAATGTACGTAAATAATGTGGTTTATTAATCCGAACATAGTTTCCGATAATTAACTGCTGATTCTAATTGCGGTGATTCATGCATTATTCATTGATCATTTATACCATCCGGTCTCATTTAACCTTCTTCAAACGAACGACCAACGTTGTTTCATAATAATAATAATATTCATTAACTAGTCGATCAAATAATTAAATTTTGATTTATGAAGTTTATAATATGCAAATTATTATTGGAAGGAAATGAATGTAACGCAATATTCAAATTGAATAGAGAAGATTTAGTTATAATATAAGAAAATATGTTTGAGAGTTTTATTTATGAAATAGTCGGATTTATATCAGATGATAATTAATAACAGATACGTAATTATTTGATTTCATATCAGCATTCTTGAATTGAACAATTCTATAAATATTTTTGTTTTTATTAACTCACTGATATTTTACTGAAATTACGTTAATTTCTTACGTAAACTTACATCATAATACTATATTTTTTAAAAAATTAAATTAACCACTTGAGATTGTGACTCAGATCCGTCTCCCGCACAAATAGTAATTTCAACTATATGAGAGTAATTCAGAAATTTAGAAAATATGATGAAAATTTATATAATCTAGATCAGGGTTTTCCCAAACGTAGAACATATTATGTAATCGGCACTAAGTAAAATAAAATTGTAGTTGAAAATTGAGAAAACATTTATTATATATGTTACAGTAAAAGTACATAATCTGTAAATGTAAATGTATACACTTACCCAATGACGCAAAAAAAAACAAATCATACAAACACAAAGACCTAGAAAAACCTTGATATATAACAACTGTATCTCGTATTTATTATTTTCAACTTTTACAGACATACGTAGGTAGATGTAAAAATTTACTGGTAGAAGTAGATATGTGACGCTGCTCTCAGATTTATACTTACATTTACCTACAAGATCGGTAAATATATACATATACCGATTGTGTACTTTTACGTGACATATACTTTAGTAAATAACAGATATATTTAAAAATGACATTTTGAATCAAACATTTTGCTACTAAAATAAACATATTTATGATTTGCAAATCTCTTAACTGATTTTTTACTCTAACAGCTATAAATTTAGTAATTTAAAATATTTAAAATCCTGACTATTTATGACTCAAAATAACCACATATTATGTAAACATATTGTATAAATATTATTATTTTTTTTTAACCGCAGTTTATATAATATTGAGTGTAAAACTAAAATTATAATATTGCAGTTATTAATGGGTAAAATTGTTAATTATTGTAAGGTCTATCGACTTTGGTTTTTCTGTTATAATTATTTATAGTTTGTTGAAACATTAATTTACTTTTAAGAAAATATAACTGAGTTAAATGGAACTTTTGTTTATGTTTTTTCATTTCAATCAGTTTGAATTTTTAGAAAGACAAGCTGCACAAATATCTATTAATAGAATTCCATTTCTTATGCCAATGTTATAAATATATAATATTATCAAGGATATTTAAAAAAAATAATTATACGACAGTATTCCAACATTTGTTTTTTGTTTATTTGCGTGCATTTCTTGGAATCATTATTACCGCGAAATTCTAATTTTGTCGCTGTGTTATCGATTGGATTAATGAGCAGGTAGAGCCGATGGCTTATCTGAAGCAAATGTAAATAGCTTGCACTACATTCCATGATGAATTGATGCCGTTGTGCACACTCTCTGGAGTCTACTCTACTATGTAGCTCTTCATTCTTATATTATTTTCTGCCTGTTTCCCCCAGTTTGTTAATGCAATTTGTATTCATTTGGTGCAGCGTTGTGAGTGATTTGAGGCCTGTGGCAAGCGGGGGTGGTGTGAACGAGCCCAGTTGGCTCCAGTTCACCATCCCTTGTCCGAGGCCGGATGATAGAGAGGAGGAGGTCTACGATGATCTCTGCTATGTCACTTTTTCTTCTTGTTTACCCGAGGTACTTACTGGATTGCACAGACAACATAAATACCAAAAAAAAAATCAAATGCTGTAGTTTCCTTTTAGAATCTTTGACTCCAATCTCTTAGTCCAATTAGGCTGTAATTATCATTTAATTTACCTTCCGCATGCGATTTTACTTTTACACTTTTTTACTTTATGATTACTATTGTTTTATAGTTTCGTTTAGTTTTTTTTTTTTGCATTTTCGTTTTGTTATATTAGTAAACCGCCCCCGGCTATGTACGACAATGTCGATTACTATGCCTCGCTGACGGCGTCAGGTGAGGAGATTTACCAGGATCTTTGCTCGATTAGACAAGACGTAAGTGTAGCACAAATCTCCATTGAACAGCTTCTTAGAATTTAGCATTTCCTCTTGTTGTTTGATATGCAAATTAATGCCACCACGGCCCCGTGTTTCCCGTGCAGCTCGTCGGATCGCAGCCTCTGGAAAAAAGGGATTACGTCATAAAGGAATTAATGGACACGGAGAGTAACTACGTGGACGTGCTCAGCAAAATACAGAAGTATTACATCAATCCGCTCGTCAAGTACATGAATCCGGACGATCACAATACGATTTTCAATTACATTAATGTATGAACAAGCAGTTTATTTATCATCTTTGGCATAGATATAAATATTTTTGTCTTGCAGGATTTGCTCACTATACATTTAGACTTTAGGAATCAGCTTATAGATATTCAGGTGGATAAAACGAAAAAGCTGAGCGCTATTTTCATGGGCATGAGGGAGAGGTTCCTCATATATGGCTCATTTTGCTCTAATTTAATGGATGCTACCAATCTTCTGCAAGATCTGTGCGATAACAGCGAGATTCTTTGTATGGCCGTCGCCAAGTCTGACAAAGAAGCGAACTCTGGTAAATTCAAGCTTAGGGATTTATTGCAAGTTCCGATGCAGAGAATATTGAAGTATCATTTGCTACTGGAAAAACTAGTCGAATCTACAGACCCCGTAAGTCTACTAACTATTCGTCATATCATAAATACACATTGGTTTATCATATACTCGTGTTCTACACAAATCTCTAAATCTGCTATTTGCACAGTATTAACTGATAAATGCAACATCGTAGTAATATCTATAGTTAAAAGATCATTCATTCATAAAAACTACTGATAAAGTCCTCGCGAGTTATCAAAGATAAGACTCTACCTATCTTAGTAGCATGCTTTATGTAACTAATAGTATTTGGTTGGATATAAACAGATAATATAGAACAAAGTTGTGTGTACACAACAGACAATGCAAAGCAGTTTCTTTGAACAAATTAATTTACTGCTACAAACTACGCGTTAATTCCAAAGTAAATTATCAAGTATTTGTATTTCGCATAATTTGTATTTATAGCATAGCTTGCTCATTTAGCAAGTATCATCTGGTATACTGTCGACTTGATAATAATAAAAACTAATAAGTAAAACTTAAACAATACTTTTGATGTATTGTGATCATTAAACTTATTTATTATATTTATATTAAAAATTTATTAAATTAAGAAAATAAAAGTAATTAAGAAAAGTAAGTAATATAAGAAATTAATAATTTTCAGAATCATGAAGAATATAAAGAACTGAAGAGGGCTCGTGAAGCGATGGTGGACGTCGCGAATTATATAAACGAAATGGCCAGAGATAAAGACCATCTGAATGTGCTGAAGGAGGTGCGTAAGAACATGGTGTGGGATGGAAACGATTTCCCTATAGAAACTTGCGGTCGGTTACGAAAGGATGGTGAAATCAAAGTGAAAGAACACTCTGAGAAGGCAACAAAGTCCCGCTACGTGTTCATCTTCGACAAGTATATGTTCCTCACGAAGCAGACGCGTCCGAATCAGTTCATGTTTAGGGGGAAGTTGGACCTGGCCGACTTCACGATCGAGGACCACAATAACAGAGCTCTCATGAACCAAGGTCCTCGATGGGCATACCAATGGCACATGTTTAACAGCAGAAGATCGGTGGTGTACACCATGAGCGTGAAGAGTATAGAAAACAAGGAGATGATGATAAAAGCTATCAAGGACGCTATTGACAATATAAGGCCGAGCAGTTTATCCCTGACGAATCACCAGTTCACCATGTACAATTTCGAGAACCCCGTGTCTTGTAACCGTTGCTCAAAATACCTTAAAGGCCTAATCTACCAAGGATACAAGTGCGGAGTGTGCGGCATTGCCGTCCATAAGGAATGCATATGCACGTCAGGCCGTTGCGGCATTCCCCTACCCATTCGTCCCAGCTCTTCGTCTACGGAACCATTGGGTCTGCAGTCAAAACTATGGTACATCCCAACAAATACAATACAAACACTAGTAATAACTCCATGACAATCGTAGGTTTGCCGGTGAGAAAGACAGAGCGGAAGCCGCCGGTATATTGGAGAAGAGGAAACCGGGCACCTTCTTAGTCCGGATACGCATGCTGAACAATCCCGAGAAATACGCGCTCAGTCTAAAGTAATGACTTCCAACTGTTAACTTTTATCTTATTACATTATCGCATTTCTTTTTAAGGACTATGATAGGAGTAAAGCACATGAAGATCCTTTGCAACATGGAAGGAACCCAACCCAAATACCATCTGTCGATTTCCCGTTTCTTCGGTAGCGTCGAAGAGATGGTCGCAAATTACCAGCACGTCAGTTTGAAGGAGAACTTCGAGCGACTGGAAGAGTACGATAAGCTCGAGTATCCTTATAGACAAATCAAGTGCATGGCCACGCAATCTTATCATCCTGCAGAACCGGGACGTTTGTGGTTTGACGAGAAGGAAACCGTCATTATCATTGACAAAGAGGAAACAGATGGTTGGTCCAAAGGATTGGCACGTAGAGGCGTAAGTCAAAATTTCTATATAATTTTTGTAATATCGATAATGTAAATTTTATTTTTTTTAAATTTTTTTAAACATATTTCCGCATTAGTGTGGATACGTCAATCTGTTCGTTATCCGAATTTACATATCTTTGGCGACAGTTTCTTTGTTCGATTTGTTCGCAGTCCGAACTACAGTGGTTTACATTCTTAATTCTTGGTTACGAACGAAATATAAATTTACTATTTTCTCAAGAAATAAACATGTTGAATATTTTTTTTTCATAATTTTAATAACAATAGAATAATTTTATTTACTATACAAAGTTTGTAATTTATAATTTGGTTTTTCAGATGGGTTATTTTCCTACCAAATACGTTTGTGAACAGGAGGAAATTTTATACGATTTCACTTTCGACTAATAAACAACTGAACGAACTTTAGCTAGTCAAAAAAATGTAATGAAGAGAACGAAACAACAAATTTATTTTGCAATAATAAGAAAAAGGTCGTAAGTTGCAAAAAACGACAGAAGGCTCGAATCGTTTTAACACTTACGATCGTTTTAATTTCAAGTGATGTGATTTCGTTTTGTTCCAGCTGTCTGTAATAACGATTTTTAAAAAAAAAATACCATTCGCTGGGATATATACATATATCAAGAGTTATTTTCTGTGTTAGATAGCTCAAAAAATCTAGTTTCTTTTTTAATCTATACATATATATTTACTACGAAATTTTAAGGATTGATTATTTATATCCGGGGTTAAGCAAATGTTTCTACTATATTTCTGTAACTAAAAAAAAAACAATATTATGCGTGCAAATTGAAGTGCATTCTTTTATACGATAATCTTATTGATTATTCAAATAGAATTTGCATGTAATTGCGCATTCGATAGGCTACGTGAACTTTTAATGGAGGATATGATATCAATTATGTTGTCTCAACAATGTACACTTATGTATGTAATATTTTAGTAGTGCCATGTATTTTTTTCTGTTTCTTTTAAATTGTTTATTATTATTACTCTCTATTTTAAGCTTTATTGAGATTTTTTATTGCAAATTATTTATTTTCAAGTTATTGAATGATTCTTTATATATTTTATTTAAAATTTTAGTTGGTAAAATAATAATTGGATGCTGATAATTTCAAACCACTAGAAATTTATTAATTTAAAAAAACAAATGGGAATCTGAATCTCTGATTTCCGGCTTCATATTAATTGTTTCTTCATTATTGAAGATCATACGGGACATATCATTTGTATAATCTACTTACGGAATAATTACGCAACGCTGAGCATTCCATTATTTCTTTGTCATTCGATGTTATCCAGTATTTTGAAAGCTTGTGCCAAATATATAATACGACAAGGACAAAAACTGAGACGAGGAATTCGCAGAATGTAACGAATTAATTAGTAGTACATCGAAAGGAGTTTATAATATCGAGGTTTTCCGTCCCGAAACGTAAACGTGATGATGAATAAACTGTTCTCTTTTATTTTCTTCCTTTCGGGGTAGAATCAGTAACAAAGGATGAAGAAGAATAAAAAAAAATAACTAAACGTTTATGGTGTATTTGTGGAATACAATGATCGATGTAATATATATTTTACATAATAAAAAAATAATAAAAAGTTCGGATCATTGTAATAATACGAACGATTACAAAACAAACAAGAAATAAAGTATTAAAAAAAAACTAAATCGTACATCAATTAATTAATTTACACGTTGTCTATATATAAAAAAGAAATCATATTTATTGTATATACAATGTCAGCTGGTCTCTCAATCACGTCGTTTTCTCTTGTCCCTGTCATCCCTAGTTCTTTCAGGTTCCTTGCGTTTACTGGCCCTCTTCGCCTGACTTAAGAATTGATCCAAACCGAACGGATCCTCTTCCTTCTCAAACTGCACGGGGCCAGATCTGCCCGCTCCGCTGCGATCGGTGCCGCTGAATTCCTTGTCCGGAACGAAGCGATTTGTCTTCACCAACTTGTCGAGGTCTTCACCATAGACGTCCTTATCAATATTTTTGGAAGGTCTGTACAGGTTATTCGCCATTGTGCCACCTTCCCTGAATGGTTTATCATATACGTTATAACCATCATCCTCCCAGTAACCTTGTCCCAAACCTTGTGTTTGGCCGAACAGCCTATGATCAAATTGACCTTCGCTCGCCTGTCCCCTGGCTGGCATTCCGAGTGCGATCTGCTCGGAAATGTCACGATCTCTTTCGCGCTGCAATTTTGACCGCTTCTCCGGCGCCGCCCTCGCCAGATTCCTCTCCCTTGCCCTCTCTTTGTGCCTGTCCTGTCTCAACATATCTCTCTCACGTTCATCCTCATTGACCGACCTCTCATTCTCGTTAGCTGTGTGACTCTTAATACCCGCCCTTTCATCTCTGGCCTTTTGAGCCAACGCGCGCAAATGCTCTTCCTTTTGTTCCTTATCCTTCTGTGCCAACTTCCTTTCCAGCTGAGCTCTCGTTTCAACAGCTTCGCGAGCCTTTCTATCAGCTATATACAAAGCTTCAGCCAGTTTAGTGAAGTTCTCGCTGATGTGCACCTGCTGCAAACCCCTTCCATCGGCGGCCAAACGCTTATCCAATGGCACGGTGTAACCTTTGGCGTTCTTCCAGTTAGATATGCAAGGTGGGATCTTCCACTCCTTTTGTTCTTTAACGGTAACCCTTCTCGTTGGACTGTGAAGGACGGGAGCCGGCGGCGACGGTGGTCCCCTAGGTATTTTCTTATTGATCTTGAACCTTGGAGGCTCCATGGGATCAACCTGTGCTTCCACCAAACGGATAACCCTTTGTTTCGCACCGGAATTGAAGGCGGCGCCTTGCTGAGACGGTGTGTACCTAATGAACTCCGCTGGTCCCTGTCGTTCAGCACACCTCACCGGCATCGCAGCAGCAATTTTAGAGTTCGTGATCTTCATCAGCGCCTGCCTCGTCTTCTCCGTCACATCCTCGACGTCCTCCTGATTCGGTTTCTCTAAGCTCGGATCGTTCTCGTCCATAACCTCGACCGGCAGCAGATCCGACAATTTCGAATATACAATTTTATCTTTTGCATGTCCTTGCCTCGCGATTACGTCATATTTCACTTTTCCTTCAGAGTCCAACTGCACCGCCAATGCATTTGATGTGGATTCTTTACCCTTTTGTCCCATTTCCAGTGGATACTGCGCGACGTGGATTTCTGGGAACGCACCGCCATCTCCATAGTCTGTTGGATACCTCGGTATCCAGCCTCTGCGTTGTCCATATGGAGGCGCTATGGGCTGTGCCACAACCAAGACATTGCTTGGTTTATCCAGAGCCCTTTGTTTCCTCTCGTCATCACGGTCCCATACAGACTGCACAGGTGCAGGCAATATACTGTAAATAAAAACAATAATGAATTATACAATTATTTCATTACTTACAAATAATGAAGAGCTTTTTATCTATTACTGTATTACTTTAACCCTTTCATCACAGAATAATTATAATAATATCATTGGTACCAGGGGGACAAAGTCATATAAAAAATGTTTTTGTTTAAGAGTGTTCAAGAAATATGTACGTAGTGAGATAGTTTTGAAACTGTAAAAGTAACTTAATTGTTATTAATTCATAATACATTAACAATGAAATATAGTAAGCAAACTGATTTTTAAACACTCGAGAGGGTAGATGTAGTTCCCAAACAATGTTTATACATTATAACACATATATGAAGAAATATTAACAATATTTATTCTAATACTTTACAGTGTACAGTCTATGCAATATCATATTTCTTCACCACTTCCAAACTTCATTTAGATTTTGCTATTGTACCATTCCACAGCCACCTTTTGCTTGTCTTATGAATTCAATAACTTGACAAGAAAGATATGTGAGACCATGGCAAGATAATCGATATATTGAAAATAGGATACAGAACATATATAACATTTAAATGTCTTCAATTTACATTAACAAGTGTTGAATAATTAATCCTTCAACTCGTTGGTACCAATGAGTACCACTCCGAATATAAGGGTTAAGAGATGCAACATTATAATCATAACCAACATTAAAACAATGCCAAGTGATAATATAGTTGGTAGATGAAAGTAAATGATATTATCTCACATTCGACACTAGAAGTGTTAAAGTAAATTGTGTAAAGTTGAAAGCTTTCATCATATAAAATATTGAAATACAATACAGTTTGTTGAAAAACAAGGTACATAAACTGAATTTTTAGGATAAACCCAAGTAAAAATTAGCAAAAACATAATAATAAGTGAGGTTATAGATGCCAAGTGAAGAAACTAAGCTACTTAGCTTACCTGGTCAAATCCATATCTAGTAGTAAGAAATACACTTATAGTTCACAGAAACGTTAAACTAATACTAGATGATTACTAAATCCACTATTGAAAGAAATTGTTGTAATGCCCAGTGATGCCCAGAACGTCAAGCTACAACCATTAAATAAAAGAAACTACCAACATTGTAAAATAAAAATATTGTTTGGATGCGTTACAATTGCCAACCGAAGAATCAAATATGTTGACCGCAGCAGAAGATTACTGTAATTTGTTTTAAACTTAAATATAATTAAACATTTGTAGTGGCTGTTAAACCCGAAAGGGTTAGAAATAGGGCCGAAATAGGTTTATCTCAATAAATAAAAATGATATAAAGCTCTTTATTTAAAAAAAAAGTACAGTGGACCTCGATTAACGAGCACCTCGCATAACATTTCGCTTAACAAGCAAAATTAATTGTAAGAAAAATGACTCGCTTAACAAGTGAGTTAATGGTGTGTTGTTGAGTAGATTATCTCTTTATTCTCGGACGTATTTTTCTCTATTTTTTTTGTTTACTACTCACTAGATTTTCCCCAATTTGTAAGTATGGTTGCATACTTAGACACAACAGTTAATAATCCAAAGTTTTATAATATAATACGGTGGCAATCGCAAGCCCGAGAACCGAAATCCCGTCTATTGAAATCCCGTCGTTCGAAATCCCGAGTGTATTGAAATCCTGACGTTCGAAATCCAGACGTTCAAAATCCCGACAATCTAAAACTTAATAAGATTATTAATTGTTGTTATTTATTGTTAATAACATAAACTAATTGTATTATAGAATATTTCTTATTCTTAAGTTTTATAATGAATAAGTCAACGAAAAAAAAAAAGACAATAATAATTAATATTATTTATTGTTATTAAGAATAAATAACAACAATTAATAATCGGGCAAAAGAGCCATCGATCTAGGTTTTAAAATATTTTTTTTCAGTATCCGTCGTACCTTTTAAAATATAGTACTATAATTTAAAAATGTTATTGTAGTAATTATAATAATAAAAGACACTGTCGGGATTATGGTAGTCGGGATTTCGAACGTCGGGCTTTCAATAGACGGTCTTTCAGTGGTCGGGCTTGCGATATAGACCCATATAATATAGTCCAGAATTTTCATTTATTATATTATTATTTGATAATAATTTTATCATAATCAAAACAAAAATTAATTTCATTGATTTTGTAACTAACTTTCGGTTTTTTTTTTAATATGAAATAATAATAACTCACCATCTTACAACAAAGTAATATCTAAACATATATTATATGAGCCGTTATTTTTGAAAGTACTATAAATCCATTTTTGGAAAAAATGAGTTTATGAGTTTATTTATAATTTTACATTAATTGGAGCATGATTTCTTGATAAACTAATCAAATCAATTTTTCTACATAATATTATCGCAAAATTGAAAGTAAGATAAATATTTTTTTAGCATTAATGTAAAAATGTAAAAAGTCTAAATCTAATAATGATAGAAAAAAGAACTTTTTTATTGCAATTATTATTGATTTTACTACAGTGTGCAATGCTCTTTAACAGATATTATCTGATTGTGTTTTCTATTCTTTCGCAATTTCTACAATTTGGTTTGTGTTTCTTATACTAATCGATTACAGCGTCAGTATTATTTAAATATAATTGTTATAAATAATTTAAGATATTACAATGAGTTCACATAAGATCAAGAAGACGTTTTTTTATTCAAATAATGAAAGCAGTTTAAGAAATATTAATTCAAGATTGCTTCAACCTAAGAAGAAGATAAGAATTTTTGAATTATCAGATTCAACCACTGACGAAGACGACGTTACTAATTTTCGATCACATTATGAAAAGTTTTCAGATTTTTAATATAAATTAATTCATAATTAATAATAATAATTTATTGGCCAAACATTAATACATAAGAAGAAGAAAAAAAAGTACAATTTATACATAAATAAATGTTAACATATAATAAAAAATATATATCAATAGGCTGACCAAAGGGCTTAATTCATAATAAACTTGATTATTTGTGTAGTTTTTCGTCATTTTAATTATTATTTTTTACATTAAAAATGTCTTTAAATTTTTTTTTATGTCGTAATAATTTTATTCACAATCTGTTCATCAATGTGAACATTGAGTAAATTTATTTGGATAGTTATCATAATGGTGATGATTTTGAACATTAATAATTACTTAAATCTATATACTAAATCTAGTGGCTGTTTGTGGTTTCACTTTGTATATAAAACATTTATTTTCCATTGATAATTTCGACATTTTCCCTAGAAACCAATACAGTTTTCTAAACTTTATATCTAATCGCTCCCTCTTAGCCTGAATGTGATCTTTCCAGGAGAGACTTCTGTCGTGATGCATGTCTAGATATTTGACTTTTGTTGCTTTGGGCGATCTTGTCCATTAAGTCTTACAGTTGGTGTCCTTAACGTGAATGTGATATGCACGGATTTCATTTCGTTAACTGCTATTCTCCGTTTTTTAAGCCATTTTTGTAGCTTATCTAAATTTTCCTGCAGATATTGAAATGCTACTGCTGAATTATAATATGATGCCAAGATTGCTATATCATCAGGGAATGTTGCAATCGTAGTGTTGCTAGTTTTAAGAATATCTGCCGTGTATAGAAGGTAAAGCAGTGGTCCTAAAACTCTTCCCTGCGGCACCACTGATTCTATTGGATATAAAACACCGATTTTTCGTCTTCTATTTTTACTAGAAACATTCTATTATCGAGGTTTTATTATTTTAAAATTATTATATGAGAAGTTCATCTTCCGAGATGCCCGAGATGCCAAACTTAGTCAAATGTTTGCGATATATCTAAAAAAGCAGCCGAGAAGTATCTTTTACTTTCCAATTCTTGGTAGATGGTATTTACTAATCAGTTTACTTGCTTAATTGTGATGTGTTTGCAACGAAAGCCAAACTGATGGTCTGGTATCAGCTTATTTGACGCAATAATAGGTTGCAGGTATACAAATATTTACTTAGTTTCATATTGATTTTATTTTTTAAAATATGATATAATAGAAAGTGGCATAAGTCCACTAGGATTCTAACAATTTTAACAATTACTATTGCATAATGATTAACGTTTACCAATATTTTTAAATAGATTCAAAAGCAAAGTTTTAAATAAATATGAAAAAATGGACTTATACCACACATTCAAAAATAACGGTTCACATAATTCCTGTGCAACAATTAATGAAATACAATATTATCATTATTAATAAATCGCTCATTTTTGCGCCTTCATATTTTGCATAATTAAGAGGAATGAATATGTCGTTTTGAAAACCTGCGAAAAAAAGAAAATTAATAATTCAATCAGTATTTCCTAAATACACATTTAAATAAAATAGTAGGTAAGAATATTTTCCTAGAAAATAATTACTTTTCAATGTACAGCAATACCTTGCATAGTCCGATTTCAATCAGTCCGGTTTGATAATTTCAAGAACAAATTAAATTTTAATAAAAATAAATCCTAAAAAATACTCTTTTTTATACGTTGATGATCTTTTTTTTGCTTCTTTTGTGTGGTTTGAAAGTCATCGATTAGTCTGATTTCAAACAGTCCGGGTGGTATTGCTGTACATACAAACATTAAAAGTATTAATAATTCTTACAGCAGTTATAGCTCCTCGATAGATTTCCGTCAAACCACCGGCCTTAAAAACGAACTCTTTCTGAGCTGCAACTATGCACATTACCATCGATTTGCGGAATTCCTTGGAGCCGTCCTCCCAATTGTTGAAATAGAACGAGTTCGGTAATTCTTCTATCTACGCTCAAAAGTTAAATATATTATATCTTTATAAATGGTTAGTATACAACTTCTTACAGCAACTCCGAGAGACGTGGCCAAAAAACAGTATAAAGCAAATAGCAGATTCATCATGCAAATGTAGGACGTACTGAGAAATTTATTTCCAGTGCTTCCAACACTAATAATTTCGAAATAATTAGAAATGAAATTAATTTGCAAGTTAATATGATATGGATGAAGCTTACTTGCTTGTCAGCATGTAGAGATTCATGCATGTCGCCCCGATTGTCATCAGATATTGACCGAACAAAGGGATGCTGTATATTCGTTGAATATCGGATACTAAACTAAAAATAAACAAGAAATTACATTAAAAAAAAATGTAATATTAAAATATCACACTGAACAGCAAAATAATCCCGCAGGCCGACGATACCAAATACTTGGGCTTGTTCTTGGATCGCCGACTTACGTGGAAGAAGCACATCGCAACCAAGAGGAAGCAACTGGGCAAGAAGTTCGCGAAGTTGTATTGGCTGATCGGAAGAAGATCACAATTATTCCTCGAAATGCAAATACACTCGACTTCTCGGTATGGGTCATTTTACAGGAAAATGTCGGTACTAAAGAATACCAGAGTACTGATGTGTATGTGATGCGTAACCATTGGTATACGACTATTGGCAGATTGAAAAGTTTTGGAAGGGAATAACCAATTTTATGGTACAAAAAAAATATTTTAAAATTGTAGTTTAAACCATTTAGTCCAACGTTCTAATAATTCTAAACTATGTTTATAATGATTTGTATCAATGCTTGCAAAATAACTATCCACATCATTTTATTAACCATATGGCGTATTATGTATATGGGACATGGCACAAAAAAAGGTTGGAAACCGCTGGTCTACGGCATCAGTTGCTTCTAGGTTGGATTAAAAACGATTTCCAGAAACAATTTTTGATTTTGGTGATAGATTATTTTCTATTTCTATAAACCATGTCTTTTTTCACGCACTTTTTCATCCAATTTAACCAACAGACTTGTACTATATTTCTTTTACTTCTCTTAAGATAATCTATTAACTAAATTCCTTTTGCATCCCAAAAAAAACTGATGCCATGACCTTTCCTATCTTTGCCTTCATTGGTGTACTTGAACCATCTTCTAACCATTGTTTAGATTGCTTTAATACATTTATCATTTCGGTATGAATTTCTGGTTTCGTGTTTTTTCCCTCTTAAAAAAACGTACACGTCTACTTTAAACTGCTCGTAAACAACAAATGATAAAGAGATTAAAAACTGTCGTTTTATTAATGGATTACATGTTTCGTTTTCAAAATTATCCAAAATTTCCCTTATTTATAACGCGACAATGCGAGCAGTGCATCCAATTTTACCGTTGTTTACCAGTAAATGGTAAATATTTTTAGTCAAAATCGGTTTACCTACCGGTAAATTACTGGTATTTTTTTTATTGAAATTTTTGTGTGCAAAACGGCGATTTTATAAGTAGCAAAATAATGATGCTAATTAATACAAATATTGAAGCGCCGTTTGATTTTCCCACCTCTATTTAATAAAATAATATTTATCTAAATTTTTACGCAAAATCACTTTCAATTTTTAAGTAAAAAATACCGAATTTACCGGTAAAACGTTTTACCGGTAATGGAAGCGATGTTTGAGGGAATGTTCAAAATATTGTTCACTGCCAAA